>NC_051279.1:18441460-18451460 GCF_015220745.1 Sebastes umbrosus
ATCATTTTAATATGTTTTTCAATGAAAATGGGAATAATGATGTAAAAATGACCACTCCGTCCAATATCGCAAATCATATTGCAATTGCAGTATCAGTCAAAAATAATCGCAATTAGATATTTTTTCAAAATTGTTCAGCCCTAATGTTGACTTTTGGGCGCCCTGGACCACATTCCTGTTTGATTCCTGGCTGGAGGACCTTTGTAGCATGTCATACCCTTCTCTTCCCCGCCATGTTTCCTAGCTCTGCCCTGGCTGTCAAAATGCCGCCACCATAAAGATAAAAAAACAAACTTTTCACTGTTTCTGCAAAACACCTATCTCTCTCCCAAAGAGAGAGTTATTCATGCCTTTATTACGTCTTGGTTAGACTACTGTAATTCTTTGTATGTGGGTGTAGAACAGTCGTGTCTTCGTCATCTGAAGTTAGTACAAAATGCAGCTACTCGTCTTCTCACTGGAAAAAGAAAATGAAATCACCAATATTGGCATCCCTCCACTGGCTTTCTGTCCGTTTCAGCATTAATTTAACGATTTTATTGATTGTTTTTAAGGTTTTAAATGGGCTGGCGCCACCTTATCTAGCAGAATTATTGCATCTTCATACTCCAGTTAGAACACTGATGTCGACAAATCATATTCTCCTGGATGTCCCCAGAATTAAACACAAAACTAGTGGCGCCCCTTATCTTTGAGCAGCTTACCTATTCATACAAAAACTGCTAAGACTACAGAAACCTTTAAGTCACTGCTGAAGACTCACCTCTTCTCGTTGGGGTGTGAGGAGTTAAGCGTGACACCTTGACTTTATCTTCTGTTGTGCTGCTATTCTTTTACTATTATTATGTGTACATGATGTTTATTGTTTTCGTCTGTTCTTATTGTTTGCTGTGTATTCATTTGTGCCTGTTCAACACTTGAGTCAACTGCGGTTGTTAAGTTTGACATGACATGGAAAGACGATTTTTGAAGACATGTTTCGCTAATTTGAGAAAAAGACAAATATTTGACCCAATGTGAATGTCTCCTATGTTACAGTTCTTGGCGGTGGACACGCAGCTGCTGCTTGGCAACAAGGAGCTGTCTCTGAGTCCCGAAGAATATATCTTTGCGGCTCTCAACCTGTACACAGACATCATCAACATCTTTCTCTATCTTCTTGCTATCATTGGAAGAGCAAGGGGGAGCTGAGCTGGAGGTACAACAAAGGGAAATTCTGACATAAAAATTGCTTTCAGTTTATGCCTAGAAGTGAGTTACCATAATCTTGATTTTCATTTTGTCTTGTAGTGTGCATTGATCACGTAGCTTGAGAAAATTTTGCTTCACCCAGTGTAAATGTTAATTTTTGATAATATATATAGATCGTCTATGTTGTAGTTTGTGGGTTTATTAAAGTTTTATGAGGTATATGACGTGCTGTACGAAACCTTTTGATTTAGCAATTGATATCTTATGCCGTACGAAATCATTAAACAGTATAAAGATTTGACACTAGCTTTTTCCAGAGCTGTCAACTGTGTCATACAGTCTTCATCAGCAGAGGGGGTTTGATCAGTTGTCATGGAGACATGGATATTGTGATTTCATCCATTGCACTTTTAAAATTAAATCATGAACAGCTGCTTAACTTGCATGTCAACAGATCCATCACCTTGGCAACTTAGCAAACTACATTGGTGAAGGCTGTGATGTGGTTGAAAGCCCTAGACAAAGTTAGTAAGCAGACCCTGGGTTTTTGTCAAACTACTATGTCCAAGATAAAAAATAACATTTAATGCTATGTATAAAGTTTTTTTCTAAACCTGATGATCTCTGTCGTTGTATGAAGTGAAAGAATCCTGGCAGAATTGCATCAGAAAACTCTGTTTTGTTGTGATTTGAAATACGAATCTGTCAGCCTCAAGAAAGTTTTGAGTTTTTTCCTGGCGCAGCTGTGAAACTAGGGGCCCCAAAATGCACCTGGAGCACACCGTTGCTGACTTGCTGTCAGAAAATGAACAGCTCCACCAGGACAGGGCTCTGTTGAAGTTGATGTTAAGTGTAGTCCAGGAGAACGTGGACCTGAGAGCCAGGATACAGAGCTCCAGCAGTGACACTCGAGAGGAATTACCAGGTATTGTACTTGTTTTTCTGTGCCACTAGATGGCAGCTACGGTACAATTCTGAGTTATCAGGGCAGTGGCAATATTATTAGAATATAATTGAACTTAAAAACACAATTGTTAAGATTGGTGTTGGAGCGCTGGTTGCCTTTGTTTTTAAAGCAGTAGCTAATAGTTGCATTGATCATGTAGTGGTTAGCTATCACTGTGACACAGTAAAGTGTAAGCATGTACAAGTACTATAGCAGGTTACAAACATAAACGTGATTGGATAAAACTGCTTGTAGTTGCAACATTTCATAATAACATTTGACAATGAAAAACAAATGCCTGAAGTTACGCAATTCCAAAGGAATGGTCTTCACAGTGTATACTTTATTTTTTACTGGTAATTTATTTCAATGTCACTTTGTAATGAGGTAATTCAAACCAAAAACCTGAAATTCTTGCTAGATTTGTTTTAAATCTAAGTATGTATGTTTCTAAGAATATAATAAAATCAATCATATTTTTGAAAGGAGGGATTACAATCAACGTAAGCAACCCCTTTCTATATTCCTCAGCTGTATACTGTTACCTATATAACCTAAATATTCCTCTGAATCTTTCCAAGATATCAGAGTAAATTCACAATTATAGAATAAATGTATTAAAGTTTGTACTTTTTTCTAGCAAAATGTCAATGTCAGTTAATCATCCAGTCATACTGTTACATGGATATATTTTGAGAAGGATTTTAAAATTAATTAATTTAACTTGGTTGGTTATGCAGACTCATTCAAATGGTGAAACCCATGCTATTTTCCATACAATGCCCCTCAATGTGAGAATTGGTAACCTTTCTGATATATAGATATATATATATTTTTTAATCATAAATAGGATATCTTATTTGGTTAGTTGCATTTAGGATCTTATGTAGGATATTACCACTCACTTTGCCATGTATCTTTACATATCAGAAATGATATAATTATAATTGTTAGAGAGCTCTTTTCACACAAGGCAGCAAATTAAAATCAACAAATTATAAAATCAAGTCTAATCAAATGCTTGTAATGAGACTAAAAGATCAGGAATATAGCGAGGGCCCAGGCGACATAGAGCCTTCAAATTAATAAAGAAGATATTGAAATCAATCTTATATATTGGGAGCCAGTGTAAAGAATCTAAACCAGGTGTGTAAAGTCAGTAGCTGGTCAATACATTTTAGATTTAGACAACTGAGAAGACTGCTGTAATATCAAAGTGTGAGGAGGTAGAAGCTTGTAAGGTTTCTGGGTCTTTAAAGTATCAACTCTTGTCATAATTATTCACTTTGTTTTCATCAGTTTGCTCAACCTCAAGAATACCCCCTTCCAGTGTGTTGAATAGCACCAATGAGAGAAAATTCAGAGAAGACATGCAACAAACCAGATTTCAACAAGAAAAGCGAACCTCATCCCCTCTCGACTTCAAGTCTTTCATGGAAAACTCGACGCACACAGGTACAAGTGAGGGAGCAGAGTTTCAAAGCTGCCATGCTGAATTTCCAGTTGAGGTCAAAGGTGAGTGATGCCTGACAGTAACAGCACCTGTTGCCAAAAAGTAACTTTAAAATAACCCAAACAATCCTTTATTTTAATTATTTCATCGCAGGTCAGAACAGGCTGCTGGGAGAGGTTGCCTACCAACTGGATATGAGGATTCTGTCCTATGTCTTCCCGGGACTCAAAAGGCATTATGGCTTCACACTGCTCAATATCCCACAAAAGATTGTGGAGGTCAGAAAGGAAGACTTCTATTTATTTATCAATCAAAAAACTGGTTGTGTGACTTTGCAGTGCACAGATAAGAGATCAAATCTGAGCAACCGTAACTTGTCCCATTATCAGTTAATTTAGAAAAAAAACAATACTGACCATGACATTCCACTTTTGACTCCTCTCTTGCAGGTATCCACTCACCCGCTGACAGGGAAGCTAGATGAAGGCTATCAGCTTCATCTCAGTCAGAGGTATGCTGACCTCACTCGGAGGTTGAACCAGTTCGGGTATAAAACAGCACTTCACCCTCAATTCACTGAATTCATCGTCAACAACTATGGGATCCTGAAGGACAAGCCTCGCGAAAACTGCATCCAGGAAATGAACTTCAATAATCCAGACTTTCTGAGGAAGCTGATAATAACCACTGCACCGAGAAAGCTTCAGAAGGACCTGCTGCTTGTGCTCAGCTGCCTCTGCAACTTTGCAGAGGAGGATAGAAAGCCTCTCTTTCTCTGGTAGACATGTATCCAATGACCGTTAAAGCTTGAACTGTCCACAAATTGGAAATAAACACGGATAAATGCAACGTGATAAATGTTGTGTGGGTCAATTTTGTGCACACAGAAAAACCTGCATAAGTGGTAAAACCACAAATATGTTCACAGTAATGTATTTGCTTATTATACTCTTTGCAAGTATGCATGGTGAAACTGAACAGCCAACAGCTTTTCTATGAAAGAAATAATCAATTAAACATACTCCCTGTTAAGTATAAAGGATGTACTGTATGCCCCACATCATGGATCATGAGATGAGTGAGTCTGTCATGGACCTAGCCTGATAATTAAATTGAATTGCCTTTTTCTTTATGTTAATTCAGAGGTTTGGAACTAGGCTATTGCCATTTGGCAAAAATGCTGTTTTGTTGATAAGTGATATGAGTCTAGGGTTGGAGTAATATCACCATGGACTAAAAGCTACTCATCAGGAGTTTGTTGGACCTCCCTGCACTCTCACTACAATATTGAATTGTTCCAGCAGGTGAAATACTCCTCACTACTCATTTATGTATTCTGCAGGAACATCGGTGAAGGCTATAAGATTAGATAAAATAAGATATTCCTTTATTGGTCCCACAGTGGGGAAATTTGCAGTGTACAGCAGCAAAGGGGATAGTGCAAAAAACAAGATGCATCAGCTAACACAGTAAAAAAGAGCTAAACAAAGTGTAACAAAATATGAACCATTTAAATAGAAGGAAGAATACAAATATGAGCATTATATACAATATTGACAATAAACAGACTATTAACAAAATTGCACAAGTGGAAAATGATATTGCACAGTGAGAATGACTGAAAATATCAGGTTATTGTCAGAATGTTTTGGTGTGTGGGAGCAGTGCTGGTTGTGGAGTCTGACAGCTGGACTTCTTGCACAAACTGCATGTAGGTTAATACTTAAGATAAGATAATATAAGATAAGATAGAACTTTATTAATCCCGAAGGAAATTCTTGTGCCAGAGATTGCTCAAAAATACAACAAGTTCAAGTGTATAAAATACAAGTGTATAAAATAAAAAAGTACTATTTCTAGCACCAGAGCCTAATAGAATAACAATTAAGTAAGATACGTTTAGTAAAATTAGTAAATAAGATAAGATAAGTAAAATAAAAAATGTAAAGTAAGCCAACAAACAGAAAAATAAGTAATATTGCACATGTTGGACATTAATATTGCACACAATGAACAGTGATATTGCACATGAGAATGTAAAAAGTAGTCTTGCACATGATATTGATATTATATTTGTACTCAGTGTCCGGTGTTTTCAGCTGTTCTTCCTGCAGAAGGGGGAGGAGTTATAAAGTATGTTGGCCACTGGTAGGAAAAGTTATAGTTATTATTATTAAGTTATATGTTATTTGTTGTTGAAATTCTTTTTTTTTATTGTTCATCTTCTTTGAGGTATTTATTTATTTTGTCTTATCTTTTATTTTCTTTGTTTTCTTTGTTAGATAAGTGAAATACATGAAATGTCATGTCTCTCTTTCTTTTAAATTCTGACTAAACATTTCATTGTATAATTAAATTATTAATATTGTTAGTCTGTCTGTATGTGTATATATGTATATATGCCTATATGTAAAATTCAATAAAAATATTGTTTTATAAAAAAAAAAAATTATAGGTTATTGGCAAGAAACATTTTTCCAATACAAACCAAAAGAAAAGTAAACATGTATTTTGCTTGCAGCACAGTATTGTGTAGAACTCACTGCATATTTAGCCTGGGAATATTATGAATCAAAACAGTTCTTACTAGCCTGTACTGGCCTCAGGTATAGTAAGGTCACGTGACAGACGAGCCCGACACCATGACAACGCCATTAGGGCGTGTCTTAATAACACCAGCTTGATGATGATGAGCTGCTGAGAGCTGAGAGCTGAGAGCTGAGGGTGAGTTTATACTCAATGAAACAACTTTACACAACCGGTTATCTGTTTATTAAGTTAGAAACTGATCGTTCCCTTTGAACATGTGACAACTTAATACATAAATGTAATAAAATAGATGAATTAGTGGGTTGTTTTGCTGTATGTGGGTTCACCCGACGGAGTGCTAAGGTAAGATCATCTGGGCTGCCACGTTAGCCGAGTGTTTTAAGCTAGCTACGCAACAGGACAGGTGACAGCTTTCATGTGTGATAACAAAACAAATACTATATAAAGCATGTATTCAGTGTGAGGTTTCAATAGCTGTCTGCTTTAACGAAACAGCACCATTACGAGGTTGTACACACACCAATGTTTGTGTAGATTTTAAAGTCTTTATTAAGTGAAACTGTTAGCATAGCATACCTGAACACAGGCACATCAGAGAGACACACCTAACGTTACCTGTATGAGTGATGACCTACACTACAAGATATGATAGCCTCTGAATGGGGGTCTTTGTGTGTGTAATTGGGGTGTTGGGGTTCGCAACTTCCTGGTTGTAATGTGTCCTATTTTCGCTTTCAGTGTCAGAGCTCAAAGTCTGCAATGGGAGTGAGCTCTTGAATGCAACATACTGTGGTTAATCCACTCTAAAACAGTGTTTACATTATGGTCTGATTATGGTCTTTTCACAGTAAAATATAGAGCATCCAGACTCCTTGAATTGATGTAATTGTATCACACTTTGTAAATATTTTATATATATATATATCTTATATATTATATATATAAACATTACCTCTTCCGCAGGTTTGGAGAAATCCTGCACAGTGCAAATAATAAATGCCCCCAATATTGATTACAAGTTAAGAGGAAAGTATTCTTTTTATGGTACGAGTTGCGCAACAGTATCATATGATACTGTTGTGTAACAGTATCCTGTTGCACAACAGTATCATATGATACAACAAATGCATATGCATCAGATCACTTAACGTTAGACAACACAGGGAGGCAGCGGGGTCTGCATCTGGACTCCAAAAACGTTGTCCTAGAATATGCATATTGTCAGATGCTTCCTGAAGATGTCTGTTCAACACTTCACCGTTGAAGTGAAGTGTTATATATATATATATATATATATATATATATATATATATATATATATTTGATATATTTTAAAATAAAAATGTATCCAATTAGAAATAAAAAAAAAAGATTTGTCTACGCCTTTCGTTGACGCACCCATGTATTATTAACCTGTAAATACACACAAAGGTGTGGTGTTCAGACAGGCTCATAACACCAGTGGTTAGCAACACTGCGGAATGTAACAGCTGGATTATAGGCTGTTTACACCATTTTTTTTCTTTGCCTCCTTAAAAGTGATTATGATGCATTGCGTAAGCGTCCAGTAAGCCGGTCTGGTCTTTCCTCGGAATCAGTGCAGCTGCCTATTGCTTCATGTTTTCCACAACTGCATGTACGGGCATGAATTCAATGTGAGAATGAAACGCAGTTATTCCTGAGTACCAGCAATGTAAATGTTTATATGGGTTGTAAGAATAGAGCAAATACATGTCATAACATTTTAATTTCTTTCTCCTGTCTTAGTGTCAAGTGGAGCCCATGAGAGAGACTTTGCACCGGAATGAGGCTAGAACGGGGAGTCCTGATGTTGCTCATCCTGATTGTTGCTTAGAAAAGGGGAAGAGGCATGGCCCTGCAGGCGTCTCCATTTCCTAATGGGTTTGTTGCAGGCATCCATGCTGTGGGATGGGCATTCATCCTGCCTTGCTTCTGGTTTCTTGATCGCATCATTGTTGTGTGCAAGTCCATCACCCCGGAGCAAAGCCAGCGAGCGGAGCAGAGATGCCACCTACATCCCCTCAAGGTCTTCTTCGGCTTCGTTATCTTCTTCATTCTTTTTCTCGTTACAGCCCCCTTGGCCTTCCTGGGATTTATGCTCTGGGCACCTCTTCAGGCTTGCCGCAGGCCCTTTTACTACCATAGAGAGACACCATCCTCACCAGAGAAGGAGACGCACAGGGGCTTTGAGCTGGTAGGAAAGGCATCATTTGGATTTGCCACAGCCAACCTATGTCTGTTGCCTGACAGCCTGGCTCGTTTCAACAACCTGGGGCACACCCAGCGCAGGGCGACTGCCATTGGTCAGCACATTGTGCAGGGTGTGTGTCGACCCGATATCCGCATCTTTGTTGACTCCCCCAGCAGCTGCGGGACTCTCAGCCCCTCCAATAGCGTACTCCCCACAGTTAACTCTAAATATGGGGCTACTGATAGAAATGCACAGCCCCCAGTGAGTCATCATTCCGATTCAGCTGAAGTAAATGTTTCATCCATAAAGTCCAATAGTCATGTGGTCTGTGTGCCCTGTGATGATACAGAAGAGCCCTCGACTGGCTCACCGTCTCCCCTCTTAAATTCCAATCACAACTCCAACCAGCAGGGCCGAGCAGGTCATCGGACTGCTCCCCGAGCTTTGCTCTCCCAAGGTCTCCGCCAGCAGGACGATGTACCCTGGGAAGTGTCCACATTGTTTCCAGCCAATGTGGACATACTGTGCCTAGAAGAGGTGTTTGATAAGAGGGCGGCACAGAAGCTCACCCAAGAACTAAAACCTGTGTTTGGACACATACTGTATGACATTGGTGTGTATGCCTGCCAGCCACCATGCAGATGTTCCTCTTTCAAGTTCTTCAACAGTGGCATGTTCTTAGCCAGCCGGTTCCCTGTTCTCGAAGCCCAGTACCACTGCTTTCCCAACAGCCGTGGGGAAGATGCACTGGCTGCCAAGGGCCTCCTTTCTGCTAAGGTACCTGCATTAATCCCATGTATTAAGCCACTATCGGTTAATGCCGTTATTTTTTTTGTGTTGCAGAGTTCATATTAATTACTCATGCTTTTGTCACAGAAGGAACACAGTGAAAATAGACGTTATGCTTGTTTTTTAAATTTACAGGTGCTAATCGGGCAGAATCAGAAACAGAAGAACGTGGTTGGCTATTTTAACTGCACACATCTTCATGCACCAGAGGGCAAGTGAAATTTTCTGATTTGGTCTCAGGTTAACTCAAAATTTGGTATTTTGTTATAAGAAAACAAAGATAAGATAGGTCTGATGGCTGGTCTGTGTTTTCCTTACTCAGGTGAAGGGGAAATTCGCTGTGAGCAGCTGAACATGATTACCAAGTGGATTGCCGATTTTCAAGCTGCCAACAAACTGCCTGACGAGGACGTTGCTTTTGATGTGCTCTGTGGAGATTTGAACTTTGATAACTGCTCACCTGGTGTGTCTCTGACAATTTTCGATTCTTTTGTTATATTATTTTTTTTCTGAAAGCATCCTTACAATAATGTAATTATATATGTTTTTTCTGTTTGTATAGATGACACCCTGGAACAGAATCACTGTCTGTTTGAGGAATACAGAGATCCTTGCAGGGCAGGGCCTGGAAAAGAGAAGACCTGGGTCATTGGTGCGTACCATTTTAAACCATTAGACTACAGCAAATACGGCATACATACAAGATAAACAATGACAATGCATTTGGTATTTCATTGGTTTGTATCTAAAGGTACTCTGCTGGAGCAGCCCACATTGTATGAAGATGACATAATCACCCCAGAAAATCTACAAAGGTACACCATTTTCTTAAAACTCTGCACAGCGCAACTCCACTAAT
>NC_051279.1:18456460-18481460 GCF_015220745.1 Sebastes umbrosus
CTTGAAAAAATATCTGTTTTAATATATAAAATAGATTATTTTAATACCATTCTAGATATCGGCAAATTATTCTCTAAATATTACCATGTTGTGGCAGAGTTTTTCCTCAGCCACATTTAAGTAGTGAATTTTACATAATTATTAAAACTAAAATTACTCATGGCAAAGAATGGTCCCTTTCCCTTTGTTAAAATGAGTGACCTAAAAATGTAGTGGAGATAAAGAATAAAGCTTCATGAAAAGGAAATATTCACAAGTGCACAGTCTCACCTTCCACCTATGGTTCCCGTTCACTGAGCAGTTTGTTGTCTGCAGGAAATAGCAAGTTTTAGGAACAGGTTTTCCTAGGAAATTGTTTTGTGGGGTCACCAAAACAAGCCATTCCAGTTGATTCTTTCAATCAAATCAAACAGGCTGATAGCTCCCTACGGGAAAAGAGAGGTTGTTGGCCAAAGTGTTAGTCGTGATATGCATTCACTCAGTGATTACATGCGCGAAGAGATTGCTCAGTGAACTGGTAACATACATGTAGGTCAGTGTGCAACACAAAGACCTTCATCAGTCTGCAACTGTGCAGTCTTCGGCAAATAACCAGCATGTAGGATACCATAAAAATTGTACTGTATATTTTGATTACATTCTGAAACTGGTGGGTGAATATAAGATTTTTTCCATCACTGTGATTTCTATAAACATTTTTGAGTTTCTGTCATGGCATCAGATTGAATACACTGATTAAATGACCATCTGAAGATTAAAAAGTGCAGTTTTTTATTAAGCAGATGAGAGCATTTTTGTGGAGAATCAGATCCAAACAGTCACAGAAGCACAGATACTACATGAGTGTACACACACACACACACACACTGACTATACCCTCATTAGCAAGTGACCATTCTGTTTCATTGACTTGTTTTAAGTCATGCTGGATCAGAACATTAGCTAAATGTAAAAATGTAATGAAGCGGGAGATGCCTACAAAGAGCCTGACGGGACCTGATGTTTGAATGTTTTTGTGCCTTGCGGTTGTGTTGTTTGTACCTACAAAGGTCTGAAAATAATAGTGAATCTAAAACCCACTAAAAAATTGTGTGTCACAAACTATTAAAACAACTGCCTTCTAGTGAATTAGCAGAATGAATCTAGAGGGAAAATTAAAACAAGTGAAAGAAAAAGATTAGTTCTGTGTTTGACTCAAAAGTTGCTGCTGTTGTTAATGTTCTCATTAGCTGCACAGCCATTTTACCCGCTGGTATATAGCCATTAACATGGTGTTGATATACTCTATGATGGAGGAGATTGGGGGAGATTAGTTGGCTTTTGGAAACAGCAGCAGCAGAGTATCTGTCATGCATAGTAGAGTTATTGCTGTTTAAGGTACATTAGGTGGCACAACATTGTTCACTTAATAAAGTGCAGGCATACCATATAAAGCTTATCCTTTATTTGCTGATATAATTCCATATGTGCATGGCAAACATATGTTGCATAGAGAAAAGAGCAAAGCAAAGCTCTTCATTGCTCTCTGGTATGCAATTTGCTGCAAATAAATTATTTATCTCCACAACCCCCAACTAAGACTTTCACCTTCAACCCTCTGCTAAAAACCCATCTACCCTCTCTACAGTTAAAGTTCTAGTAATGTATTTGTGGTATAAATCAAATATAAACTGAATATTTAGGTTCTTTGATAAGAGTCTGTGTCCTGCAGGTGGGTTGGCACTTGGCTGCAGCGTCGGGTGTTTTTGAGGAGTATTACCAGAGAGCACATCAACCGTATCAGACATGGCATGTAATGGGCTCTCTGCGCTTTATCCACCTGGTCCTCATTTGTCAACGAGGTGCTGTGCACGCTGATGTGACTAAGTATAAATCAGGCATTTATTATTGGCCTTTCTCCGTACAGCACATCCATTATTTCAGAAATAAAGGTGATGAATGGTTCTTCATCAAGAAAAACAGCAGTCACCAGTATGTTTGCATCTTATTATTCATTTTTCTACTTAATTCAATTCAATATGCTTTATTGGCATGAATGTAACAAGGACAATACTGCCAATGTGTCAAGTAATAATGACATCATAAATAAGTTATACTCATTAAACTCTGTCACTGCTGTGGAGGAATAAGAGAAATTATGTTCTCCATGTATTTCGTTTTCGACAATGTTTTTATTACTTTGCTCTCTAGAAATTTGGAGCATTCAGGTTGACGGATTTGTATTGACAGGACACTTTGATTAGTGCTGTCTATTTAAATCATTGTATTAAAATGTGAACACATTTTGTTGAATGAAATAAGCCCTTATGTTCTGTATATTATAGTGAGGATGAAAGTTTTTTGTTCGTATATCTACTTTTCCTACAAAGACTGTGCTGTCGCTCTGGAATCGAGTTATATGACAGCACCAATCCACTGTCAAATTTCAAGAGAGTGCTCTTCAAAGAAAATAGTTGCCATTAAAGTAATCTTACCATTTAGGGCCTGAAAGCTTTTTGTGCCCTCTATCAACCTGGAATTGAAAATGTATGTGTTTGAGCGATTTACTGCCCTTTCTTGTATGATTTGGTCTAATTTGGAGTTATGCTTCCTGGTTTGGCCAAAATGGTTTAGTTATTGTCTTAATACAACTCGGTCTCAGTCAGTAGTGTTTAAACTGTCTTGCAATCATGTAGATTACATACATGAGATGCAATCTTAAGAGAATGCAAAATCAATTAATTTATATTTACAACATTTATTAATGAGTTTGAGACTTTTGAAGATCTTTTTCCCATCCAGCTAACAACTGCTAACCCTTAAAAACATTTGACTGCATCACTTCTATACCAAGACCCCGCAGAAAAAGCCACTTATGTAATAACAAGAACTACAACGCAACTTTCTTAAATTTGTTTTCTAACAGGATCATATATTTCAGATCCCAGCTGACATTGGGCGGAGGCGTTATACACCCTGGACAGGTCGCCAGACCATCACAGGGCTATCATTTATGCATAATTAAATTAATTAATGTTTTTGTTTCTTGGTGCAGACCACCCTCTGCATTTCTCTTTAAACTGAAACATCATCTTTCCGAACATATTTCAACTTAATGTGAAAACAACAGACCATCATCGGCCATTTGAAGTTACACATCATCGGTTTTATTGAGACTTGTCATGCTGGCTGAGACTCTTAAGTGGACACTCTAAATGAATAGAGATTTGTCTCTGCGTTTCTCTCTGCTGCTACTTTGCCATTAAAATGGCTTTTTTAACAGAAGTTAAATTTAATGTAATCAAGGATACTCTTTTCTACCCTTCAAACCTGTAAGACCTTCCAAGTGTATTTAAAGGGACTGTTTGTAACTTTTTACACGTATAAATCTACCGGGTCGGTTTCCCATGCGCGCTCGCATATGCGCGCTCGCGTGTGGCTACGCAGTTCAGACTCTCTGTGGACCCGTACCATCAGGCTCCAACACAAACTACACGGAAGCACCAAAACCTCAAAGTTATATCTAGTGAAGCCCGTCTTGCAAAACAGTGTTGGCCGCGGTCAGAGGACGCGGGGGAGACCGTAGCTTTGGTCTCCAGGACCGGAGTCTCTGCTGTACTCTGCTCCTCTGCTCCTCTGCCTGCTTGCCTTCTCTCACACACCGCGCTAGTCTCGCTCCGCTCTCACGTGCATGCGCGCACACTACACACTGCAGAAGACTTCGTAGCTCTGACAATATCTAGTAAATGTACAGTGGACGTTTGCGCAGAAATAACTATAGACACTCCTCCAGACCAACAGAGGTTTTCCGTGTATTGTGAAGTGATGGGGCGCCGCAGCGAGAAACGTTATCGTCTCTGACCGGATGCCGGTGTCTCCCTGCGGCTGCGGTCGGAGACGGTAACGTTTCTCTTCCTGCTTTAACCTCGAAGGCTGAGGCAGGAAAAGCCAACACTAGGATCAGCAGTGATTCATGGAGAGACCTTCGTCTGGTCAGCTAACATTACTGCCAAGCAGCTGAAATATAGAGTGATATTGTGGTTTTAGCTGACGTGTGTCGCCTCACTGTTTTGAGCGATGCTCGTTCATGTCTATGTAGAGCGAGCAAGTGCGAGCCCGACACTGACTTTCGTTGACTTAACGGCCACAGGTGTCGCTGTTAACAAGCATTTCGGATTCTTACAAACAGTCCCTTTTAATGCAGAAACAAAAAATATTAAGGATAAAATAACATTTCAAATTGATATGAATCAATTTGTGTGCTTCTGTGATCATGCATAAGAATCATTGTTTGCTGCAAAGGAGCTGATCATGTTGTAATTCAGGAATAATTAAAGCATCAAAGCCGAGATGTTCTGCAGTAAATCTGTATTGCAGTTAATTACGATATATTGTAAAAAGCACAATACATGTACATCTTCAAGTCAAATAATTAACATTTTAATGAATCTAATGCTGTGACACCTTACATGTTTTGGTCTTTTCACAATAATGTAACTGAGTATCTCCCAATTTGTTTCACTGCCTTGACACTCAGGGTTTACTAAACTAATGAGGCGGTAGATATCTCTCAGGAGTACCCTAAAAGTGAATGAAATGACCCTCCCTCCCCTTCCGACACACACTGTATAAAACACAGGCAATGTTGGGAATCTGGCAGAGGTGCCTTGAACAGCGAAAACTCCGACTACAGCAGGATTTTCAAGTGTTGCACTATAAAGTAAGCATTTTTTGTTATTTCTAACAATTGAAAGGCACAATTTTTTATTGAATATTAGTAGGTAATGTTGGATCTGGCAGCTTTTATGGTGGAGTGTAAATCCAATATGGAGATTCTACTTCTGATTTTTTGCATTGTGACATTGTTGAATAATTTCTTTATTTTTATTATGCATTTTGACTATTATTTTTCCCTGTGATCCAGGATTCTCTCCAGCGCTGTGATGTCGCTGAGTATTCTGACTCTCTGCCTGCTGGCTTGTATTCACTCCGGCATAGACGCATATCCAGCCAAGCCTCCCAGTCCTCGGGACGGTGCAGCACCCGAGGAGCTCGCCAAATATTATTCTGCACTAAGACACTACATCAATCTCATCACAAGACAAAGGTTAGTTCTTCTATTTCTATCACATACTCTCTGTTCCGATAATTTTGAAAGTACATGCAAAGAGGTACTGACAGGTTGCTTGACTCTTTTTTTTATGCATAGGTATGGGAAAAGAGACAACCCAGATACTCTATTTTCAGATGTGTTGGTGAGGGAGAGCACAGAGAGTATTCCAGGATCAAACTATATCGGGTACGTTTATTTCAAAAAGTTGTTTTTTATACATTCTGTAAAGCTTTTTTACTAATTTGTGTTGTCTGTCAGTTCTATGCAATATAAAATATGTGAGATGAAATACCAGGAAAGTACAAACTTCCATACAATGTAGTGTAAGTCAATACTACAGCCATGTAATAAATGTATTCTTGTGAAGCTGATAATGTTCAGTTTACACATTTTGTCAAAGAATTGTTGATTTTGAGGTTGTAGTTAGTGGTGGTAAGGGAATGAAATTATCACCTGCCAAATACAGGGTTAATGTTGGCTGTGGGATGTAAAAATGTCAGGTCACCTGCCACTATGGCAGATATGTTTCCTTATAATAAGAAATGTATTTAATAATCTATTCCTAAATGGAAAATAGTCAGGGATTAAAGTTACATGATATATATTCTATATTTCTACTGTTTTGTACTGATTCAGTGTTTACCATTCTAAAGCGTTCTATACATGTTCAGTGACCTGTCACGGTGGCAGATGAGGAAAAAAAGAAATATAGATATTTTCAGACCCTGATGGTGTTATTGGATTTAATATTATTAATGTTCTAATACACTGTCATCCTCTTGTATGTGAATAGGGACAGGAAAACATCTTACATAGGTTTTAATGTTTGTCAAAAACACACCTTTTACTTAAGTTCCTTGTGTTGTAGGTATGACGGGCTGCCACTGTGGTGATGATGCTGAAGCTGTCATATCCAAGCTGACTTTACCATAAAAGCTGCTGACGTCTGTTATTGACGTGAAATGTACTCGTGCTGCATGGAATAAACATTGTGTAATGTACCTACTTTTGGTCTGTAATGTTGCGAGTGCATCCATTGTCTCATTCTGGCACACTGGATTTGGCAAACAACCAGTAGTACTAACTTGTGTGTTGATTATCTACAGTGAAGGTACTATGTTGAACAATATATGTGTCATTCCCTGACGGAGTAACAGTGCTCTCTACTGGTGAACAGGCATCTAAACATTTTGAGAATTTATTTCCAGTGGGGCAAATAGTTTGTAATTCATGTCTGCTGCTAATGTTCTATTTTGGGGAGAGTAAAATAAAAATTAACTGTAAATTGAATACAGCACAGTGTTGCATTTATTTCACTTGTTATATCATGTGAGATGTACCTCCACCTTGCCTGAAAACAGATTAACAGTTTAATCCAATCAAGTGACCTGGATACATCAAAAGCGAATCACGCAACACTGAGAATTTGGTTAACTCTGTTATGACACCTGGTCCAAGCTATAACTATGCAAGCTCTGTCTAAAGAAGCTTCGGTGCAGCTGAATTACCAGATTTGGTAATTAGATATTGCTTGGAGCTTCATGCTGATGGGTGGTACAAATTAGATTATGTATAGCCAGATGTGGGGATGGTATAATCACAGGTGCCATTAATGGTAGCAAGATCAGATAGCTTCCTCATGGGGGCAAGTGTTTCCTCTCAGTTTAATTCTTAAATGTTTTGGCTATGTAATAATAGACACTGATATGGTGCATGATGTTATGCCAGAGCGAGAAGAGAAATGTTCTTTTTTATTTATTTATTAGTTTATTTGACAGGGACAATACATAGGCATTGTTACACTTAATTAAAGTGCAATCGATGCAAGGTCTTCTAGCCATAGCTAATTTGCAGACCTTGTCCCAGGTTAGGCTTTTAAGAAAAAGAAAATAAATAAAAAAAAAAAATACAGAATAGCCCATCTTACATAAAATCACATAATACAACATTGTACATTACCATCAATTTACATATGTACTGTATGTTCCCAATCAATAATCAATGATCACAGGTTTGGTTTATTTTCAGCCATTACTGGTACACTGACAATGAATAGATTCAGTAAAAGCTCTAATTTTCCATCTATTTTGGCACATTTTTTTAAATTCAGAACTATATAGATTTATAGTTCTGGTATAGCTGGACACACTGAGCAAAGGTCATGGGGCTTCTTGAATTAAGGATGACCAAATAATAATAGTTGTATTGAGCTGTCAACTCATTACATTGCAGTGAATGTGACCTGATATCGATGTAGCTCTAATCTAAATATTCCTTCAAATATGACAAGAACAACAGACCTAAGTCTAATTTGTTGCAAAAAAATATATAATAAATAAATAATTAAATTATAAATAAATAAAACAAATAATGTGTTTTAATGGAAAATATGTGTCCGTGCTGCTCAGTTTTTCAATTTAATCAAAAATAATGGCTTAATGTGCTGTTAATGTATTTTAACACACTCAGCAGTAATGCATGGATATAGTTTAGGATCTATAAACTTATGATTTTGGTCCTGTTAGAGGTTTCATGGTGAAAATTTTAGCGTACTCCAAAACGTTTTATGGTTGTAAACAAGACTGATTTAAAAGTTTTTAGAAAGTGCCAGGAACACTGATTGCTTTTATTGTGAATGTGAACTAGTCCACAATGAAAAGCAGCCAGAGGGTATTTCACATTTATGTTTAGTAGTCATTGCATGTGATTTGGGGAAATCAATATTCGAAGAAACACATTTTCTTTATTTATTGTAAGGTAAAGTTTACAGTAATTAATATGCATGGTTTGTGCAGGATTTCAATGCGCTAGATATAATAATCAGTGATCACAGGTTTGGTTTAGTTTCAGCCATTACTGGTACACTTCTCCACTGACAATGAATAGATTCAGTAAAGCTCTAATTTTCCATCTATTTTGGCACATTTTTTATATTCAGAACTATATAAATTTAAAGTCCTGGTATAGCTGGACACACTGAGCAAAGGTCAAGGGGCTACTTGAATTAAGGGTGACCAAATAATACTTGTATTGAGCTGTCAACTCATATTGCACTGAATGTGAACAGTCCACAATCAGATAGATATAGATAGATAGATAGATAGTAACTTTATTGATCCCGAGGGAGATTCAAGTTTCCAGCATCACAGTTCCATAGTGCAAAACATGTTAGTAAAAAGGCAGTAAAAAGTTAGTAGTACAAAGTACAAAGTACAAAAAAATTTACCAGATATAAAAATACAAGGAGATGTAGAAAAGCTGTTAAAACTGAAAGCAGCCAGAGGGTATTTCACATTTATGTTATTAGTGGTCATTGCATTTGATTGGGGGAAATCAATATTTGAAGAAACACATTTTCTTTATTTATTGTAAGGTAAAGTTTACAGTAATTTATAATGGATGGTTTGAGCAGGATTTCAATACACTAGATATATAACTTGCAGGGCATTGGATGTGATTATCACATCACACTGTGTGTGGACGAGCTGCTGAGAGAAGAGAGGCAGGCTCACTGGAGACACATTAACAAGTTACTATTGCGCAAGTAGTCTGCGATTTATAGGAAACTCTGACATGGAGGGAAGCATGGACGTGTGACTGGATGCTACTGATTAAACTAGGTAACGTATCATTCATTCATAATACCAGAGAACGCAGAATACTCATGTTGGAACGCTCTAGTTGCTTGGTTACCAGCTAACGACCAGCTAACTGCTAGCTCGCCGGAGCCACATGATGCTACTGTTAGCTACTAGCGAGCTAATAACTTGACTCGCAGCCAACTGTTTCCATGACTACTACTACACATTACAAACCATTGACTGGTGAAGGTAGATTGGTTCATTTAACTGGCTTGTCTGTTGTAACATAGTGGTATATGTGTCAGATAGATACTCAACGTGTTTTCTAGCTATCATTAGCATTGCTAGCATGCTAACATGCCTGCATGAGCTATACGAGCTAGCCTAGCAGTGGCTAGCAGCACCAACTATGGTACGGGACTAGTGGAGTGAACAGCCCAAAGAGGAGCTGACAGCGTGTAGTTTAGCTGTAGTTCAATATGTTTCAGATAATATGGGATTGTTGTGCGTTAATGCTTAATAAACATTAGTTTAGTACCGTTAATTAGCTACCAATGGCTGGTAATCATTGTTATACCTGGTTACACACGTGTTCGATGTGCTGGTAGCTTGACAGCAAAGTGAAATCACTACAGCTTGTTGAAGGCTCCACTGTGAGTTACTTTAGTGTCCTTCCTTGACATTAGAGCTAACTTGCTACTTATGAACTTATCTGGCACTCAGCTGCTCCTCATGTGAATGTTGTCTCAAACAACTGTGCTTTCTTCCCAGCCCCCTTAAAGCAACTCCTAACTTATACAAATTGTGAATGAGCTCATAATGGGTGACTGTTAAGTAGTACAGCAGCAAGCAATGGTGCTTCACTGAGGTATCTGACCTCTCAGTCCTCACAAATTACCACTGTGTGGTACCACAGTGTTGCTATTATACTGTATGTCTTATTTCCTTTCATTCATTTTCACATAATGTATTCCCTGCTGTGGTAAACCTTTTCTACCTAGCATCACATTAGACAGGGATCTTATCTAAGTTATAGTTCGACCGGTATTGGATATTTGAGGCAGAGATATTGATATTTAAGAGTTTTTAAAATCTGATAAAAATATATTGACTGATAGTGTATTATTACTTTTTAAAGGAACTGTTTGTAAGAATCAGAAATTGATTGTAACAGCGACACCTGTGGCCGTTAAGTCAGCGAAAGTCAGCGTCCTATTGCTTGCGCTCACCCGTGTGCACGCGCTAACTGAATGTGAGCGAGCATCCGTCAAAACAGTGAGGTGACACACGTCAGCTAAAACCACGATATCACTCTATATTTCACCTGCATGGCAGTAATGTTAGCTGACCAGACGAAGGTCTCTCCATGAATCAATGCTGATCCTAGTGTGACGCGGTCGGAGGGAACAGGGAAGACACCGGAGCTTTGGTCGGAGACGATAACGTTTCTCGCTGCGGAGCCCCGTCACTTCACAAGACACGGGAAACCTCTGTTGGTCTGGAGGAGCTGCAGCAGTTATTTCTGCGCAAACGTCCACTCTACAATCACTAGATATTCTCAGAGCTAAACTAACTATTCTGTAGTGTTTAGTGTGCGCGCATCCACGTGAGGTGGAGCGAGCTGTGATTGAAGGCAGGCAGGCAGAGTACAGCAGAGACTCCGGCCCTGGAGACCAAAGCTACGGTCTCCCCCGCGTCCTCCGACCGCGGCCAACACTGATTTGCAAGACGGGCTTCACTAGATATAACTTTGCGGTTTTGGTGCTTCTGTGTAGTTTGTGTTGGAGTCTTGTCTGAACAGCGTAGCCACACGCGAGCGCGCCTATGCGAGCGCGCCTGGGACACCGACCCAGGTGATTTTTTTACGTGTAAGAAGTTACAAACAGTCCCTTTAACATAAACTCATAACATAAACAAACACTTTTGACACAGATCCCTTAGATTTTAGAGTAGTCCCCAAGAGAAATACTGAGGTATAGGGATACACCGATCCGATACCAGTGTTTAATTAATAAGCTGCATGCCTCGCTGTGTAGAAGTGACTAGGATCATTCTTTTATGTGTAAGTGCTTGACTTAAACAGTGCTTTCTTAACTTTGTAAAACAAAATGTAACAAATAAATAGATATACATTTAGTTTTTAGAAGGTGCCAGGCACAGTGATTGCTTTTATTTCCAACCTATGTGGTTAACTGCAGAACAGTAACAACTGCTGATGACAACAACGACTAGAACGATCTTCATAGTAATTCAGTGAAATCGGCCACAACAATGTGTCCCATAAAATGAAAGGCTTCTTTTAGTTACATTTATTTGATCTTTTTAAATCCACAGAACACAATTAATACTCCCAGTCTCATTCTTTCTGAGCTGAGCTTCATCTGACTTGGTGGTAATAGTGAGTCTTTTAAACAGACATTGGTCATGTGATTGATTTGGCCAATCACAATGGCTGCATTTACAATACAGCTAACCGAACAGGAGAAGGCAATGAATGAAACCCTGGGTACCACCTAGGAGGGTTTTTAGATTGTCTTGGACAATATCACCAAATAAGAAGAATAATGTGATTTTTATTTTATTTTTTTCTCTTCTCTTCTCTCTTTAGTCCAGAGGTACCAGATGAGTGTTTTGTAGAAAACGTGGGGCTCCATGTTGGAGTGCTGCACTGATGATTTGAACACAGTTTGTAGGTGAGTTTGTGCCTTTCCTGTTTCTTTTTGGCTCTGGATGATTATCTGCCGTTTTACTGTCTTTGTTGACATTGTGTGGATAGAGTATAGTGTTGCATTTATGATGGTTATACAGTTCACAGTGTACAGTTAAATGAACCCATACTTCTGTTTGTCCACCTACCCTCTAGGCATTGGTAGGGCTGCTTTTGCCTCACTCTGTTTGGAGATCATGTTTGTACTGAGTCCCCAGGGGCCTCTCTCTGTGTGTGGCTGGCACAACCTTTAGCCAGAAGGACGAAAGACTCATCCTTTGTCATTCAATGGCCCTCTTTGTCATACCCTTGATTCATAAGAGCCCTCTGTGCTAACATGTGCATGAAACACAAAGACAAACCAATGTTTTTTATTTTGTGTCTCATGCATCTGTACTGTATCTGCATTTGTTCAACAGCAACATAATAGTAAATATCAGCTTGATTGATTTCATGACATGGCTTGAACAGTATGATGATCTTAGCGTATGTACAGTAACTGACTTGAGCAAGTGTCCTACCTTCTCCAGCCCTCCAGGTGCTCTGGTTTCTGTAAGCGGGCAGTTGGGCGGCTTTTGATCGAGAGTTTCACCGTCCTGTGCTGAGGAATATTAAACATGACTGTGACCAATGCAAAGTCTGGCAAAGGTAAGCTGTCAAAGACAAAATCCTGACTTATCTTGCATAGAACTGTTGTAATGTTGTGTGCAAAATTTGACATTTCATTACCATGTGAATGGTACTGTGCCCACTGCCCAGAGATAGTTGTGTGGGTGTGTTTTGTTGCTGCCTCTGAACTTTCACATTTGTCCCTCTGTGACCTACAATAACGACACATATCAAAACCAGAAAAAAACTAAAAAAAAAACTTTAAAACATGATGTACTTGCAAAACAGACACATGTTTGACTCCCATAGTGACTGCATTTTTGTCTACTTTTATTTTTAAACTATCTGAAAAAAAATGCAAATGGGTTGCTTATTCTTCTAAAAAAACAAAACAAAAACCCTATTTTAATACTAGATCCAATGAAAAAAAGATAATTACTGGGAAGCGCAGTTATTCATTAATTTTATTGAAATTATGATATTGATAATTGAAATCATTGAATATGTAATTACCAGCTGTATTTGTCAGGATCTTGGGCTCCAGTCTCTTGCTGCGTGCTCTCAGCCTGTACAAAGCAGATCTGTTAGTAGAACAATTCCTTTGTGCCTCTGCGTGCTTGTTGCTGCTGCCGTGGAAATAAGGGATGTTCTCTGTGAATTGGCCCATTGATAGACTGTCCACTCGTATTATTGGCACATTGTTTTGTTGCTTTCATTGGCTCAGAATTTTAATCATTTTCATTATAACTGGCTATGAGCTTTGTTTGTCACTAACGTATCTGCCTGCATTCACAAAGCTGTAACTCTCAAGCTCAAAAGAAGTAAACAGTGTGGTTGGCATCGTTTTAGCCCGATCTTTGACGTGTGTTTTTTCCCTTCAGCCATGCAGCAGGTACTGGACAACCTGAAGGACCTGCCATCAGGCTCAGGAGCCAAAGATATTGACCTCATCTTCCTCAGAGGCATCATGGAGAGCCCCATCGTCCGCTCCCTCGCAAAGGTAAAAGAAACACACACACATAGAGTTGCAATCTCATTAGCTGACCATCAAGCTCTAGTTATAGTTTAGAAGAGGAGCAAATGTCACTGTGAGGAAATGAAGGTTTAATAAGTGTCACATGTTGCCACATGTCCAGAATGACGACTGCTTCCTGGCAGTGTACTCTATGAGGCTCAATAACATTTATTAACTAGAAAGGCACTGGGCAAATTCTTATTTTTGGTGTGGTGGGCAGGAAGGAAATAGTTCAAGCTGATCTCTCTCTCTAAAACATGCATGTTTTTTTTTAACAAGCGTATGTACAGCATCCTGTAATGTGCTACCCTGTGACGTTGACTAATCTTTCAGTGTGCCCACTGTTCCGGTGTCAAGGTTTAAATTACATGCAGGAAATGTCTCCTGGCCAGTGTGAGCTATAACTGTGCTTGTCATTAGGAGAGAGAAACAAGCCTCAGATTTGCTATGTGATGGGTGGTGCAGCACACCAACAGTAGTTCTTACATATCCACTTAAAAGGAATGTAAAGCATTTTCTTAAGCTTGACTTGACAGAAAATGTTCCTTTTTAACACCAGTTAAATCAAATTTTCACATAGCTAAAAGAGACATGAAGAATAAATGGCCTACATAACAGACAAATGAGGTCACTAGGTTCATCTTCTATATCTATAAATAGAATGATTTCTATAGAGAACCTGTCACAAAGGCCAGCTCTTGTCCTCATTTCTAACAAACGGAGCACTGCTTTCCTTGGATATTACTTTTTTTTTCCTGCGACATGGGCCTGTATGTAGTTTGGTGTAATGTCATATCAAATAGAACCGTTGTACGCATTGCATATTGAACCGTTCATTTCCCCTTGTCTTCTATGTATCACAGGGATTGTCTGATTTAAGAGCCATTCATGTTTTGCATAATAGTCACAAGAACATGGCATTTTTATGGTGTCTCACTTCTGTAATTTCAGATACAGTGTGTGGTCACAGCAACAGTTGAAACAATATAGTGTTATATCAGTTGAGGATTAACTATACGATCTCATTTCCCCCTGTGATAACGCTAAGCCTACAGCAGGCTGTTAAACTCCTCTCTGTAGCACCAACATAGCACAATGGACTCTCAACTGAGTTCCCAGAAGTTGCTATGTACATCAATATTGAGATACAAAATTGTATCCTTTTTGTGCATCGCTCTGTCGGGTGTCCATCCTGTCTATCTACCTCTTTTCTCATCGGTCTGTCTAGACAGAACCAAAGCCTAATGTGTGCTCACTCAGTGTAGCTGGTAAAAGAATTCACAGAGGAATGCTTTTCATATTATCTTGCGTTGTCAATCAATATCCGGATCACCAAACCAACAGGTGGCTTAAGACGAGGAAGAAAGGTTTACATGAAAGGAATAGGTAGGGTGGACAACAATGTTGTCATGAAGTAGCCAGTAAAATTATTATTAAAATAGCTTTCCAGAAAGTCAAAAAATAAGGAATTTGGTATAGGAAAAAAAACTCGTGGTTGTGATATGACACCTGCTCGATACAGTTGGTGAATGTTATTTCAGCCCCACACTTTAGCTTTAAACATAGTAAAGGGTTATATGCTCAAAAATACCAACCAAAAACAGAGAGTTTTGGGGCAACTCTAACCACATTTTCCCATCCCTAGTACAAATAGAGGTTGAGTTTCATTGTATTTACTGTGTGGCGCTCCAAGCTCTCAGCAAACAGCCTGATGAAGTGGTCATTGTTTTGTTGTGTGTGTGTGTGTGTGTGTGTGTGTGTGTGTGTGTGTAGGCCCATGAGCGTCTTGAAGAAGTTAAGTTAAAAGCTGTGCGGGATGATAACGTTCAGCTGGTCACAGAGATCCTGGATTCCCTCAACAACCTGCCAGAAAAAGATGCTTCTGCTGATGAGCTGGTCAATATCCTTCAGGGGCCACACTTTAAGGTATCTTAGACCTCATTCCTCTTTTTACTGTTTGTAATGGGGGTGAATGGACCAGAGATTTGTAAAGTGAATGGTCTAGCTTTAGTTCTACTTGTGTGTGGGAATGGATGTTGGAGCTTGTTATACCAACCATTGGCTAATATTCTCTGAAGTGGTGGCAGCTCTGCTTCCTTGTCGCCCTTTTATATTTTCAACCACTTACAAGCTGCGGCATGGGAGGGTGGGGGTGTATTTCCTTGGGCCAATAGCAGGCTGAGTTATGTGGGTAAAGTCAGGAGGAGAAGACTGTCACTCACTGTTTCAGTAAATCTTCACATTTGCTGATGCAGTTTGTAGTTCCTGACCAATGCTAACTCTATGTTGTGGCTGCTAGGGTAAGAACACGACTGGCTTATCTTCTCTATATATCAATTAGTCATGTTGATGCAGTCATAAAAGCGTGTTTTATAAAGGAATGTGCACAGTAAAGTGATATGTGTACCAAATGCATGTGGCAGTCACTGTTAGTTTTTTGTATTTTGGTGGATGAACCACAGAGTAGCGGTGATTGTTGTCTCTGAGAAAAAGTGTTGGAAATGTACTTTGAGATATCTTAAAGTACGGAGATTGTGAACCACATTTTCTCTTATTTCTGTCTGAACTTCTCTCCTGTTTTTTTTTTTTCCCTCTGCCTCAGTCCTTGATAGAGGCTCATGACAAAGTGGCTGCAAAGTGCTATGAAATGCCCCACGCTGCGGTGAACAGCAATGCCGTGTTGACAAGTTCACTCATGCCAGCTGATGCTGTCAGGATGATTGGCATCCAGAAGAAAGTCGGGGAACCACTGGTAAGTTAGCCAGGCATTTATATCAACCACAGCTCTGCAGAGGAAACATGTGCCAAGTATTTTACTCATGTCCTCTTTTACCATCTGTAGAATAGAGTAACTCGGTTTTAGACAGAAACTCAACAAGAGTTGCTTCTTTAACAGCAATCAGACAGACCATGCCATGAAATAGACCTCCTGTATGATTAATGAAGTGCGGATGTATCATACTAAGTGACTGAATGTCTTTCAGGGGGTGACGTTCCGCGTGGAGCGGGGAGAGATGGTGATCGCACGGATCCTGCACGGCAGCTCGATTGACAGGCAGGGCATGCTGCACACGGGGGACATACTCCGCGAGGTGAACGGTCGTGAGGTCGGCCGGAACCCCCTTGAACTCCAGGAGCTGTTGGGGGACTGCGTTGGTAGCATCACACTCAAGGTCCTGCCCAGCTACAGAGACACACCGGCACCACCACAGGTGGGTTAGGAAAAAAGGAGGCTGCATTTTATGTTTTCCTGTCCAGTGTTTCACCAGTGGGAAATCTGAATTGAATACTATTTTTTTTTTTATGAGCTCTTTGAAATCATTGAGTTAAGTGCATCAGAATAAAGGATGCGGTTGATGTATAAGTCCCGGTTTGCCAGGTGTTCAAGGCTGTTAGGAGTCATACTGTACCTTACAGGGTTTGGGGGAGAGCTGCCTGACCTGGGTGATCTCAGAATGCCAGGCTTCTGAAAATTGAGCCCAGTGAGCGTCTATTAATAACACTCCTCACACCATGTGGGACACACACTACTATATTCACTGGAGTACCCCCTACCCTTCTTACAGTAACAGGCACACACAGCAGCTGACACCAGGGAGCAGTGCGTAGGGTTATGTCAGACACTGACCTTTGTGCTGGGCAGGATCGAATGATCTAATTCTACTGTTTGGTTATATGCTTGTTGGGTTTTAGATATGGCAAGAGTTGTGAATTAGAAGACTTCAGAATGAGAATATGATGTGTAGGGAAAAAAGGATTACGCTATTGCTGCATCCTGTTGTGTATGCTCTCTGTATGATTTAATTGTCTGGTATCTTGTTCACACCCTAAATTGTAGGTTTATCTGAAGCCCCACTTCAACTATAATCCGGCCACAGACAACTTGATCCCCTGTAAAGAGGCAGGACTGGCCTTTTCCAAGGGAGACATCCTTCATGTAGTCAACAAGGAGGACCCCAACTGGTGGCAGGTGAGTAGACGCATTTAGCTGCACAGCTAATTAGAAGTGGGGTGAAATTGACTGTTGAAAGCTAAAAGAGGCAGCGAAAGATGAGGAGGAAGATGTTTGCGACCTTGGCATGGTATTCATTTACTATGTGAAATATCAATCGTCTCTCAACTACACTGATTTCCATGTAGGCACGCAAAGTTGTCGGTGGAGCCACTGGTCTCATCCCCAGTCAGTTCCTGGAGGAGAAGAGGAAAGCTTTTGTGAGAAGAGACTGGGATACTACTAGTACAGGTCAGTTCAAATCATTTTCACACAAGCCAACTCATTCACACCATGCTAACCTGATTCTCTTTCTTGTTTAGTTATCATGATAATGAGGAAACTCTTGCCTTTAGCACCACCATGTGGTAATCTGACACTTTTTTTTAAATTTGTCTCAGGGATGCTCTGTGGAACTGCGAAGAAAAAGAAGAAAAAAATGATGTACCTCACTTCGAAGAATGCAGGTGTGCATCACCACTGGAATACATATAAGAGATTTTGTTAAAAGTTTGCAGTGTTAAATTGCAAGTGCCTAGATGACATGATGGTACTCATCCAGCCTATGAATTGCCTTGAACAGAATTTGACCGTTATGAGCTGCAGATCTATGAGGAAGTAGCCAAGATGCCACCTTTTCAGAGGAAAACGCTGGTTCTGATTGGAGCCCAGGGAGTTGGGAGGCGGAGCCTGAAGAACAGACTTATTGTCCTGAACCCTCTGCGATATGGAACCACTGTACCCTGTGAGTGAGTGAGAAAGGCAGCTGATGTAGTTGCGTTGTCTGCAACTAGATTCCCTGACAAGGTACACGTAATACCTTTACTCACCTTTTTATCTCCAGTCACGTCACGACATCCGAGGGAAGAGGAGATGGACGGCCAGAACTACTGCTTTGTGACGCGAGAACAGATGGAGAAGGACATCAAGGAGAACCGTTACCTGGAGCATGGCGAGTACGATGCCAACCTTTATGGCACCAAGATCGACTCTATCCATGAAGTGGTGAATGCAGGCCGTACCTGCATCCTGGACGTCAACCCTCAGGTTAGTGGAAAGGCACACGCTTTCAATGTGTCTACCTTTTTTTTCTCGCCTAAAGCTTTGGTGGTGACATTATATTTTCTACCCAGGCTCTGAAATTGTTGAAGACTGCTGAGTTTATGCCCTTTGTGGTGTTCATTGCTGCTCCTGAACTGGACACACTAAGAGCTATGCACAAAGCTGTGATAGATGCTGGACTTACTACCAAACTACTCACGGTACGTTTTGAGAGGATTTAAGGTTCTTAAATATTTATTAATGACGATGAACATTTCAGGGGTTATAACTTATGAAATGGTTGTTGCTTCCATCATCCTAATGGGCTGAATCTCTTTCTGTAACAGGAGAATGATTTGAAGAAGACTGTGGACGAGAGTGCCAGGATCCGTCGGGCATACAGCCACTACTTTGACCTGACTATTGTCAATGACAATCTAGACAAGGCTTTTGACAAACTGCAGGAGGTGGTAGAGCAGTTATTCGTAGAGCCGCAGTGGGTTCCAGTCAGCTGGGTCTACTGATGTTTTACCCCCTACTGGACAGACACGGCTGTCCAAGCTGCTAGGCTTAGGATGAAAGGGGACACCTGAAGGGACGAAGGATTCAACACTGTACTGCACACACACGGACAACGTGTTGGACATCAGACCTGTGTGAAAATGGGTCTCGCACAAAAGCTGCATCAGAGTCACCTTGATCTGATTTGCCAGATTCCTTTCTAGCACACTATGCAACTCACAACACACAGAAAGTGTACTTATTTATTGGCAAAATATTTTTCTAAAGAATCCTTTCTATTCATGTGGATTGGAAGAAAAATACTGGCCCTTTGTGTCAGGATGTTTTAAACGCAAATGTGATTTTTGTCATGTCCTGTTTTAATTCTACATCTGTATGTAAGATAGGTAAAGTGTATTTATTCTGCAAAAATGAGGAGAGCTTGCTCATTGAAAAGAACGATACCTCAGTGTTACAGTTTACAGTGCATATGCCTCCAGTACTTAATCTAATTTTGTCACTACAATCTTGTAGGGCTGCAGCTATCGTTTATTTTAGTAATTGAGTATTCTACCGATTATTCCATCGATTAATCGGATAAAAAGTATTTTGCTTTAAGGAGCAAAAGAGAAAATAAGACGGGTCTCTTAAAGTGAAGAACTAATTGGTTTCCTTTTTAGAAAAGTCTACATTTATAAGAAATAATTTGAAATTGCTTTAAAAAGGTACGCATACAGTATATGCATATAATACGCATATACAACTATCCAAAACAATAATTGTTTTGGGATTAACAGCGGGGGGATTAAAAGAAGCTTTGATGCAAAGAAACATTGATTTTTGGTAATTGAATTACCCGAAGAATCGTTTTAGCCCTACAAATCATCATTCATGTTGAATAGTGTCATATTGTGTGACCTTTTTCCTCTACTAGGCCAGGCTACATTTATGATCTGCTGTCTTTGCATTTCAAACTCATACATGGAAAATGTCATGCCAATCACTGTTGTACAGAAGAAAAAGTAATTATATATGTTTAACCATAATTTCTCTTTCACTCAAGCACAACAGATTACGTTACAATTATGTTGATTGTCAGTCAAAAATACTTACATGACCCAAAAGTCTGTTAGACCCGTCGATATGGTGCTGTCTTTGTTTGAAAGAAAAAACTTTCCACAGGACTCTTGAACAGGGTACTGCATCTCAGTGAACCATCCCTTTTGATGTGATATTACTAAAACGTAACCGTTTTAAATGAAGCTAATATTTACTTATAAAAGGTATATTTTACAAGAATTAAAAAAATGTGTATTTTCAGATTTCAAATAAATAACTGGTGTTTTCTAATGATCTGCTTTGGTTTTGCCTTGCTTTTTTTTTCTATTCTTTTTTTGACTGTTTATTGTTACATAGTCATGATAAAAAAATTGTAGTATGCCATAAAAAATATCATAAAAAGTCATAGGTTGTCTGAAATGGTAAACTATGCACTGCATACCGAATATTATACTATGACTTATTTTTTCCGACATACTATACTATGACTTTTTTGACATAATAAAACTTTTTGACTTTATGACATACCATACTATGATGTTTTATGATTTTTTTTTTACATACTATACTATGACTGACATACTATGCCTTTTTTTATGGCTTACAGTACAGTTACTTTTTTCCACATACTATACTATCACTTTTTTTTTACGTCATACTATACTCTGAATTTTTTTACATGAACATTTTTGACAAACTATGCTATGCTGTTTTTTCTTGAAATCTTTCGACATGCTATACTATAACTTTTTTCGACATACTTTACTGTGACTATTTTTTTTAAAGAAATTTTTGGAATACTATACTATGATTTTTCATGAAATTTTTCAACATGCTATACTATGACTTTTTTTTCGACATACTATACTATGACGTTTTTTTAAAGAAATTTTTGGATATACTATACTATGACTTTTTTCATGAAAATTTTTGACAGACTGCTATGACTTTTTTTTCATGAAAATGTTTGACATAGTATATTATGACTTTTTTCATGAAATTTTTCAACATACTATACAATGACTTTTTTTTTTAAAGACATTTTTGGAAATACTATACTATGATTTTTCATGAAATTTTTCAACATACTATACTAGGACTTTTTTCATGAAATTTTATGACATGCTATACTATGACGTTTTTTTTAAAGACATTTTTGGATATACTATACTAGGACTTTTTTCATGAAAATTTTTGACAGACTATGCTAGGACTTTTTTTGTAAGAAATGTTTCAACATACTATATATATAACTCTATGACGCCTGGTCCAAATGGTATGGATTCCAGAAGACGAGTTATTGTACGGTAAGATGGGAAGGTGTCCTCTTTATTGCTTTCACCCATTTCCTACTTCTGCTGAGGTTTATTGGAAAATGGAAAAAACACTTTTTGTACAGCCCAGACTCTCTACTCTGACAAAGACAAAGTGTTAAAAATGCTGCCACTGAGGCTTATACTTATTATGTTTGTCCCCTTTCAGATTTACCAGAAGAAGCCCTAGTGTTATACTATTAATGTCCATAACAAGGTAAACAAATGCGTAGATAGATAAAAAAAAAAACATCAGTCAACATCACGTAATGTGCTTTTATTTTTGTAGAAATATTTAGCAATCAAAGGTGAAACAACAGAGGTATGGTGGTGGGTTATAGTGAGACTTGCCATGCCCCATTCACTTCAATAGAACTGGCACCAAGACATAAGGACCCATCCTTCTTTTATATATTCCTTTTCTTGTATCAGGAATAAATGGACACCCAGCAGCCAATCAGAATAAAGTATTCACCAAGACCATGGAACAAGACAATTATTTACAAATCTTACGGTAGATAAAATGGAATTATATGAGATCAAAATAAAAAAAGAGATGCTTCTTTCAGATACTATGAACCAAAATATGATGGCAAGAACCAGGTGTCAGTCATTGAACGCTTTTTTTTCATTTTCATTCAGATACTAAAATCTGAATATTATATTCAAATTAATGTGTATATTGATGCTGATACCACCAGCAGGTGTGAAGTTAAGCATTTAAAATCTAGTCAAAGTTTCCGGATTCAGTTGTGACCATATAATAGAATATTTCAGGGCTGCAGGTAATGGTTATTTTTTATTTTACCATCGCCACTGAGAACCCTCAATTTTGACATGCTTTAGTAAAGCACAATTTGTAAGTAGGGTTGTAACGGTATGAGATTTTCACGGTACGATAACCTTATCAGAAAATATCATGGTATCAAACTTATATTATTATCATCATCCTCATCATCATTATTATTAGTATTGCTATTATTGTCAGCTATAATGATCATGATGAGGATTGAGAACAGGTCATGTTATATAAGTGAAGCATGTTTGTTAGCAGCACTATAGCATGTTAAATTAACTACTAAATGGATAATAACAACAGCTTTGAGCTTTTAAAATAATGGCTCATGATTATTAACAAAGAATATATACTGTAGGTGCACAACAGCACAGCCAGACTGCTCCTGTCTGTACCTTTCACTCACACACACTCACTTATGTCAGTTTTTTTTCAGTACCATTGATAAGCAAATGTACACAGTATGATAGCCATCAATTTTAATACCACAGTATACCGTTACGACCCTACTTGTAGGCTACTATCCCTTACTTAATAATAAGTAATAATCGCAAAAGTGGATCATTTTAAGATTGTAATCAATTGGTTTTTTTTAAGATAAAACCAGAAATCTGTGACAAATGCCCCTCAGACATTCCCAGAGGAGCCTAAGGTGATGTCTTCAAAATGCTTGTTTTGTCCAACAAAGAGTCCAAAATCCATGACCTAAACTAATTGATTGTCAAATTTTTTTACACTTATATAATTACCCAACAGTAGAATGCATCACTGTTTTAGAGGAAATTCTACTGCTCCAAAAAAAGAAAAAAAACACTGATATATAACACTCGATCTATGTGATCCCCTTTACCTCATTCCGGTGTACGGTTTCAAGTTTCTGGTGGATAAAAAAGGTGTCTTCAGTTCAATCACAGTGGGCCAACGAGGCGAGTCCTCTGACAGCGATGCACAGGACCAGAGGGAGGTTTCCCGCCAGGTGGCTTATTTCTGTCGTCACTGTGTCCCCGTCTCTCTTCAGGGACACATTAGAGGAGGCAAACAGATGTTCAGTCTTTTCATAGACATCTTCTGTCAGTGCTGCTAGGCCTGCGCTGCTCAGAGGCAACTCCCCCTTCTCCGAGACACACTGCACCTGGAACAGGTGTGACAGGAAGATAAAAAGGCATCTAAATCAATGTGTCACCATGAAAAAAAAAACAACTCACATAACATGTTCTTGTATTCTTATTTATAATAACTGACTTTACTAACCAATAGCTCCAGAGCCTGTAACACTGTGAGGCTGCAGCACATTCCCAGGAGAGAAAGACAATCATTTGTCATCTCTGCAAAACAAAGACACAGATACAGGATGAAAACAGAGCTTGAGGAAATTAGATTTTCTGGACATTTTTGCATGCATGCACACACTTCCCTCCCTGACTTTAACTTGATCTTTTTCACAGATTGAGATTGAAGCAACATTTCAATTAAAGTACAACTTTCTCACCATCCATGGCGCTGATAATGAGGTGAAGGGCTGTGAGGACTGGTGTGGACTTCACTTCACCGCACTGCTCCAAAAGGTCCAGAATTGCTTGGATGTTCTGTTTTTGGGAATCTGTCGCTGTGACATCATCCAAGGCAGGTCTCTTATCCAAGCACATCTGGTCCAGCTGAGACAGAGGAAGACATTCAGATTTAAAAGTCAATGTTACAGAAGGGCTAACTCCACAATATAACTCTGTGTTGACATCACCTCTCTGGACCCGCTTACCACATTCTGAAGTGTACTGACGGCCTCCCGGTCCTCCATAACTTTTGTGATTTGCTGGAGCAGAGAGGACCTCGTGGTGGCAGGAAGAGCTGAAAGTTGCTGGAAATGATCGCTCAGTCGCTCCAATTCTAAAATACAAAATGAATTCACTTTATCATTCACCTTCATAGACTAAATGTGTGCATGCAGCAGGTCACAAAAAACTAAGATTGAACCAGGCACTTATTCAAATAGATGTATAGAAAACAAAACAGTAAGCAGCACAAGTTGACACAAGAGCTCTGATAATCTAGGTCAAAGCACATGTTAACAAGTTTGACATGTTTTATGGCTGCGGAGAAGAAAACAGTAATTTACCTTGTTTAAGGGGGCTGTTTTCAGGGGCAGAGCCAGAGGCTCCAAAGATATGCAATAGTCCTTTCTTAACAGGGCCATCTACTTCAAAACTTCCAGTGGTGTCTGACATCAGACACAGCTCTGTGAAAAAAAATACAACAAGTTACCTTTCAAATACCCCGATGTGAAATGTAACTGCAGTAAGAGTTTAATCAGTTGTGCGTGAATGACTTCTCACCATAGTGCCCATCCTGTTTGATCTCTAGCTCTATAAGGGCATAGGCAATGGTAGTATGGATGGGAATCTCCATGGAAACGTTACTGTCTTTACTCAAGCTCCCGTTCTCCTTCAATGAAACCTGCAGATTTGCAAAAAATACCGGAGGTGTGTGAGACCAAACACACAAATTCTAACACAACTCAGTCTGTTTCAAAGGAAATGTCCACTTTTAAACAATGTATTCCTGCTGAATAACAGTTGTTGGTGATACACGGGACATTTTCAGACCCATTTGCTGTTGTGTCTGACTCCAAAGAATGAAAAAAATGTTGGATGTGGCTACAATGTTATGTAATATCAGATACCATTTCAACTATCTAGGACATGAACAGTGAATGCTTTCATGTCAGTTTCTCTGAATCAAAGAGCAAAGGCTTTTTCTTCTTCTTCTTTTTCTTCTTTGCGAGGAACCAAATTATCAACGGATTTCACACTAGAAAAAGATAGCGCTCTGCTCTCTCCTCCTACTCTTGTAGCTCACAGTTGCATGCAGAACTGAAACTCATTCTGGGAAAAGTAGGAAGCCACGAACTGAGGGGGAAATACCAAAACATATTTTGGGTTGGCAAGCACAGCTATAAGTATTTATAAAATGATGTCATCACTTATGTCTCCTGAAAGATCATGTTGATGATATACTGTAACAGTGAAAGACATAAAATTATAAACATTACACTACCATATGACTTTAATACTGTACTGTACCTTTGGGCTCTTGGGACCGCAGAGGCTCAGTCCTGCTCCACACTGTCCTCCCTGCTGCACCTCCTCTATGACCGAACAGGGCTGAGTAGTCACAATACGCTCCTTCACAATCCCAAACACCTGTTTGTGCTTCTCCTTCGTCTGCTGGACCAAACCATGGGACATATCCAGAAACCTGACACATTGAATTCACAAAAAACATCAGTGTAAATGTTTCA
>NC_051279.1:21033960-21176460 GCF_015220745.1 Sebastes umbrosus
GCTAAACCTCGATGGAGTAACGTTGTTTTAACTATAAATACAGTCAAGTTAGCTACTTAAAAGTTTATGTGTGACCGTATAGAAGTTTAACTAACGTCAGCTACATGTTCTGTTACGATATTGTGGACTTTTATGTGTAAATGTAGTAAATATTGACTGACAATTACCGTCTGCCGCCTTTATGTTTGCATGCGTACAACTGCTGCTAGCTCACTGGATAAACTTATCTAAAGTACATCCGGGTTACGTAACCGAGATGTCAAAATAAAAGATGTGTTTTTTTTAACCAATATTATATTTATTGTTTTTTTTGTTCATTTGGGGAAGTTTACCTGCATGCATTTACAAAACATCATCAAAAAAAAATATGAACTTATTTTTTTTTTCAATATTATATTTATTGTTTTTTTGTTCATTTTGAAACAACAGAACAAACATTCACAAACGTCCCAAATAATAACATTCTCGGTACAAAGAAACTTAAACCTAATATTAATATAAAATAAGCCAGTATAGATACAAGAAAAACACATTATATACAAAAAATAGATATATAAGTAAAAATATACACAAGTAAAAAAGAAAAAAAATAATAATTTAAAGGGACTGTTTGTAACTTTCAGAAATGCTTCTTTACAGCGACACCTGTGGCCGTGAAATCAACGAAAGTCAACGTCGGGCTCGCGCTTGCTCGCTCTAAATATACCTGAATGAGCATCGCTCAAAAGCGTGAGGCGACACACGTCAGCTAAAAGCACAATATCACTCTATATTGCAGCTGCTTGGCAGTAATGTTAGCTGACCAGACGAAGGTCTCTCCATGAACATGATTTAGATCTGGTCCTAGTGTTGGCTTTTCCTGCCTAAGTGCAGGCTGAAGCAACGGGGCTCTGCAGCGTGTCTCCCTGCTCTCTCCACCCGCAGCCGGAGAGAGCAGAGGAGACACCGGCACCCGGTCGGTAACGAGAGGGTAACGTAACTCTCTGAAGAGCTCCGTCACTTCACAAGACACGGGAAAGCTCTGTTGGTCTGGGGGAACTGCAGCATTTATTTCTGCACAAACGTCCCCTGTGCATTCACTAGATATTCTCAGAGCTAAACTAACTCTTCTGCAGTGTGGAGTGAGCGCGCGTTCACGTCTAGAGGTGGAGCGAGACAGCGAGGACGCGCGCGCATTCTGAGTGAAGGAGAGCAGGCAGCGGAGACGAGGCTCCAGCCACACGCGAGCGCGCATATGCGAACTCGCATGTGTGGCGACCCGCTACATTTATACGCTTAAAAAGTTACAAATAGTCCCTTTAAAACAATAAAATAAAATAAAATCTATTTATATATACATATATATACTGTATACATATATACATACATACACATATACGCACACACAGTATATACACATACAAAAACATATACATATAATCAATTTTAAAAAATCAGTGTACAATTCAGTCATCATCCTATTCTATCTCCCTATTCACAATCATCCTGCTCCAGCAATGATACAAATTACAAGCTACCTTGGAGAGACGGTGATAGCACCAATCCTTATCCGATCACAGGGGTCTATAGTCAAGCCGTTCATAAAATGTATGAAAGGTTTCCACATCATATAAAAATCCTCAACTTTACCTCTTACTATGAAAGTCAGTTTTTCTAATACCAGACTAGAAGACATCTCTTTAATCCATTGACTAGAGTTAGGTCTCAGAATATCCTTCCATTTTAAAGCTATGACACGTTTGGCTTGTGGCAAACAGAAATTAATCAATTTATGTTTCCTTACATTTACTGTAAAGTCTTCAGGGTACATATGTAAAAGATGTGTTTTTTTATATGACAAGGGGCACTACACCCTCTGCCATAGTACTTCATATATTATTTCAGCCTTAAATTACATCATTAATACATTCCATATAGTTCTGTACAAACGTAAAGCATTAAAATAATAGGAAGACAAGTTTTTAGTGTGATAGTAAGTCAGCAATTTGAGATATTACATAACTATATAAAAAGACAAACTCTATTCCACCAAAATGTCACTAAAAGATCCAAAAATGGCACTGCTGGGAGCAATACCGGAAGGCATTGATGGAAGAGCCAAAAAATATCTCTTACAAATATTGCTAACAGCAGCAATTAAATGCATCACAATTAGGTGGCATAAACCTGAGCCCCCAACATACATTTTATGGATTGAGAAGGTATGGGAAATTTACCACATGGAACAAATTCCCTGAGACTCCAAAAAGACACATTTATTAAAAGGTGGAATCCTGTCATGACCATACTAATACAGTGATCGGTGATCTGAATATTATTATATATCCTGGATCATACTTGTATCTCTGTCTTCCTGACCCATGTCATCTCTCTAAGCACATACACACACCCACACAACACACACTTCCCCTCCCTGACCTCCAACCCTTCACCACATTTATTTTTATTTAAATTTATTTATTTTATTTTAATTCTTGGATTGTTTTAGTATGTGTCCTCCCTTTTTCTCTGAATTCAATTGAAATTATAGTTTAAGATGAAGTCTTTTTTTGTTTTTCCTCTCTCCCCTCGTTTTAAGTTGTGAAATTTTGTGTAAAAACAAAGAGACAGCTGTAAAATGAAAATATAGTAGAAAAGAATGTGATGATGATTGTATAAGTGGCTGAAACTGTAATAAAAACTAAGTAAAAAAAAAAAAAAAAAGACAAACTCAGCACAAGTTGAACGAAAAGCTTTGAAAAAATGTTTTAATAACAGACAAATATGTGAGTAAAAAAATCTATGAAATAGTAATAATTTAATTCAAGTCATCGTCGTGGTCCAATGGTGCCACCTGGCTGCCAGCCTCTGTACTTCATACTAGTGTTAGGTTGTCGTCTCAGCAAGGTGTCGCCTCCATCGATGTCTTTGGGTTTGTCATAGACTGTAGATATATGAAACTCTGTCCTGGCCTTTTTGAAAGGGTGTAAGAGCAATTTCTCTCCATGATACCTGCATAAATTAAATGCACTAGCATCATCAATAAAAACAGTGTCCATTCACTCGTATACCAAAACATGCAAGCAGTTATATTTTGGTGATTTTGTTTTCATATTCATACGCACCCAAAGCCTCTTTTACAATTGGGATGTTGGCCGTCACTCTCAAGGGCGTCAGGAATCCCAATCTGACTGTTTCCCAACCCGTCACCATCCTTCCAGCCCTGCTTTTCCATCAAACGACGGCCAAAGCCCTAAAAAGAAGAAAAAAAAACATTAGAGAATTGCTCGTATAGGCTACGGTAGAAAAGATGGAGTGAAATTATAGGCCACCTCCTTACCTTAGTGAACCTCTCAAAGCTGCCAATAGACTGACTGTGTCCAGATCTATCTTCAAGACCCTCCCTCAGCCTTTTTTCATACCGCATTCGAACGTAGTCACGGGCATCCATGTCACCTCCATCTGTGAGAGAAAGAGCCGGGTTAAAGAAAAACAGTTTGCTTCCCTTCGTCAATCGAGGTAATCACAGATGTAAAACAAACTTTAGATACCTTTATCGTAGTAAACACTCATGTCAACATCCCAGTCGTCTGTCGTTTGTTCATCAAAATCTAAAAAAAAGAACAGGAGACATAAATGTGATTGATATTTCATCAAGCAAATGCACTTCATTTAAAGTCAAAATTCTGCACACAACATTTATCTTAATGACTATTTTTGTAATCGTAATTTAGTTGTTGATTTAACAATGCACAACAATTACGTTGTCAGATTTCAACTGAACAACACCAGCTAAAAATTACCGTTTCAGTTTGACTTCCCATAACCATGCTGGCTAATGTGGTTAACATTAATAAATTGATATGTGATTTTTCATGTATAGACACAATATGTTATTATACTGTATACTTCAAGAGGTATATATGAATAGCTTATTCTGGTAAGTGTGGAAAACTATCATTAGTGTTTTTGTTGCATACCTCCTTCTTCCTCCTGCCAGTATTGTGCGTCAGTGTAGAACACCAGGCCCGAGCCGCCCTTCTCCCACTTCAACTCGATCTCCTCTTCAAACAGCCTCTCTTTGCATCGCTCCTGGCTCGTTACATCCTCATGCAACGCTTCATGTCGCTCCCACTCCTCACACCAGTCGTCATCCTACAACCAACAACAGGAATAATTGTCAAACCATGATGATGACAATTCAGCCAGCCCTATATCGCAGCCTAAATATACTATTAATAACATTTATATTTGACATACTAATAAATAAGAATGGATTTAAACCCACATCATCTGCATTTGACTGTTCATCCTCCTCCTCTTCTTTCTGTGGCTCATCAGTCTCTGTTGTTTCTGTGTGATCAGCTGGCTGCCTCTGTCCTGAACGTGGAGCAGCCAAAGAGCCTGGTCCTGATATTTCATGTCCATCAGCAGTTAATACAGTCTCCTCCGTGGCTGGAAGTGTCCAACTGTCCCAGTAATGGAAAGGTACATTGCCGTAACGGCGGTTGGAGCCGGTCTTGGGGAAAACGAGGCCCAACTTCCGGATGAGGCGTGGAGGCAGTCGGCAGGACTGGATGAGCTGCAGGAACACTTTCACCGGCGTGCCCACATTCCCATTCTGCATCAGAGCTGGTGGATTCAGCTCGGATAAACTTTTGAGGTCAGCCTCTGTGAAACGCTCTGTTAAGGACGCCCGGTGGCGCTGCTCGTACTTTGATTTGTAGGGGAATGACCCCTCATCTGAAAGAATAAAAAAAACAATTAGATGCACAAACAGCAATAACACTCAACGTTAGGTCTGAACCTTTTTGGAAAAATATCTAGTTGCGATTATTTTGATCAATATTGCAAGTGCGATATGATTCGCGATATTTAATCATTATTCTCATTTTTATTAAAAAAAACATTAAAATGATTATGGTGTGATTTTAGTGGAGATCTGTACCAAACAAAGATGTTTTCTTCAGTCTGTAATATGATGTGTAGGCCAGGACATCTCTGCAGTATGACAATATTTAATTTAAAATGATATTTTGACACACATTTCATCCTTAACAAATTTAGATGGTATTTGAATGAGGATTTGTTAGACGATTGACGGATGTAATGTTTCAAATACCATCTAAGAATACATTACTTAAGCAGCTGATCGATAGTTCAGCGTTGGTCATGTACGTTTTTTCTTTTGTTCCTTTTCCCTAATGATGGGTCTTGAGGCTAAATGGTTGTGGAAGATGTGTATGAATGTGAAATTTATATATGTTTGGAAATTTTTTATGTTATAAATTTCTAATGTTTTTAAATAGTGTAACACAAATATGATGTTGTACATAGTATGTATTGGATAAATGTAATGTACTTGATTTAGGACCCCAGAAAGACAAGCTGGTGCCATTGTTGCAGCTAATGGGGATCCTTTTTAAATAAATAAACAAATTTTGCTCGTCCTGCGATTTGAAAATTGCAGTATACTAGTAATACACAGTAAAACACCTACATAAAGAAGCCATGATATAGATGACATAATTCTCTCACTCTTTATTTAACTGAGAGGTTTACATTTAAAGGAAGTTGTGCCTTAAAATGAATTTATGAATCAGTTAGTTTCCTGATTGAAAATTACACAACTGCAACTCTGATGATTTATTTAATCTTTAACTTAATGTGTGCCCTTTAATGCGGTACAACATACGAGTCAAATCCAGACAACACGAGGAGTGGGCTCTGTCCCCTCTGTCTCCTCTGTCCCCTCTGTCTCCTCTGTCCCGGTTAGGTCGACTAACAGTTTAGACAGTTGAGAAGCACTACCAGGTGTTATGTTGAAGTCTGTTCCCCAGTAGAATAGTGTGGTTTTGGTTAGGGATCAGGGTTAGCTCAGGGGGGAAACAGTCCTCGACACAACACCTGTCTGTATATAATGTGTCACTCACCTTTGTCGTGTGAAACTTTGACTCTTTTAATAACACACCGTCTAGCCAGCCAGCTCCCCTTCGACTCGATCCAGTGGTTCCCCGCATACATCTTGATCAACCTGTCGGCATCTTTAGCGTGAAGTGAGGCGATACAACAGCACGTCTTCACCGGCTGCTTCTTCTTCTGCTTCTTCTCTGTAACCTGGTCGGTGTCCGGAGCCTCAGAGCTGCCCTCTTCCTCCTCTTCACCGTCACCGGTACCGGCTCCACTCACGGTGCTTTCAGACCCCTCGGTCTCCCTGAGGACCTCCGGTCGATGTCGGTAGTGAAAACACTGAAAACCGCCACTTTCTATGAACTGACTGAAGTAGTTTCTGAGGTCCGCGGAGTGGAAAGCGACAGGGATGTTGCTGATGGCCAAATACACCAGAGCAGCGGCTTCACTGTCCGCCATGATTGTTTCTCTGTTTTCTTACTGAGCAGCATACGTCATAGGCACGACTCTCAGAAATGTCGTCACTTCCGCTTAGAAAAACACAACTACAAAAAAATATTAAAGATCAAAAAGATAATAATAAAAAAACCCGTCATTTTACAAAATAACATGCTGTAACGTTATACAACTATTTATTATTTTGGGATTTTATAATAAATAACATTTTACAAAAAAATATTAAAGTCCAAAAAGATAATAATACAAATAAACGTCATTTTACAAAATAACATGCTGTAACGTTATACAACTATTTATTATTTTGGGATTTTATAATAAATAACATTTTACAAAAATAAACGTCATTTTACAAAATAACATGCTGTAACGTTATACAACTATTTATTATTTTGGGATTTTATAATAAATAACATTTTACAAAAAAATATTAAAGTCCAAAAAGATAATAATACAAATAAACGTCATTTTACAAAATAACATGCTGTAACGTTATACAACTATTTATTATTTTGGGATTTTATAATAAATAACATTTTACAAAAAAAAACGTAATTTTACAAAATAACATGCTGTAACGTTATACAACTATTTATTATTTTGGGATTTCATAATAAATAATATTTTACAAAAAAAACCCGTCATTTTACAAAATAACATGCTGTAACGTTATACAACTATTTATTATTTTGGGATTTTATAATAAATAACATTTTACAAAAAAACCCGTCATTTTACAAAATAACATGCTGTAACGTTATACAACTATTTATTATTTTGGGATTTCATAATAAATAATATTTTACAAAAAAAACCGTCATTTTACAAAATAACATGCTGTAACGTTATACAACTATTTATTATTTTGGGATTTTATAATAAATAACATTTTACAAAAAAAAACGTAATTTTACAAAATAACATGCTGTAACGTTATACAACTATTTATTATTTTGGGATTTTATAATAAATAACATTTTACAAAAAAACCCGTCATTTTACAAAATAACATGCTGTAACGTTATACAACTATTTATTATTTTGGGATTTTATAATAAATAACATTTTACAAAAAAAAACATAATTTTACAAAATAACATGCTGTAACGTTATACAACTATTTATTATTTTGGGATTTTATAATAAATAACATTTTACAAAAAAAAACGTAATTTTACAAAATAACATGCTGTAACGTTATACAACTATTTATTATTTTGGGATTTTATAATAAATAACATTTTACAAAAAAAAACGTAATTTTACAAAATAACATGCTGTAACGTTATACAACTATTTATTATTTTTGGATTTTTTATTATTTTGGTTTGTTTAATTTTGCTAACTTTATCTTAAATGTCTGTAAAAGTAGAATAGTTATAATTAGTATTAATTAGTATTTACTCTGATTTCTTCAGTATTATATAGTGAAAGTTCTTTTCAGCAATTTATGAATTTTGTTGTAGACAAGAACATTTTTCAAATTGTATTGTTTGAAAATGTATGTGTGGATCTGGCTTATACTGTATAAATGTGTGGTGTCTTGTAAGTTAATAACTTATATAATTTTTTATTTTTAAGAAAGAGATAAGATAAGTCCCACAGCGGGGACATTTTTAGTGTTACAGCAGTAAAGGGGACAGTGCAACATAAGAGGCATCAGTAAAACATAAAGATATAATAAATAAGTAAAATAATATATATATAAAATAAAAAAATATAAGAGTAGACAGACTGAAAGAACTATATATAAAAATGAGAACTAATGTGAAAATTTTAATTTCCAGGAAAGTCAAAAGATTTTTCCAGAGGATTGAAACGACCCCACGCCACAGTATAAGAATAAATGTCACCTTTGGGTTGATGACCTTGTATTCATATTCATAAGAAAGAAAAGTTAGGAACCAAGCCAACTTTCCTGTACTTTATTGAATTCAATCCATCTTACCTAAGTTAAGAGCGTTACATTATTAAATTAATTTATTATTATTATTATTATTATTATTATTATAATTATTATTATTATTATTATTAATGTTATTATATAATAGTGATAATAATTCCAAAATCTGGCATTATGAAATGTAAATGTGATTCATTTGTTTTGTCTTTTTTTTTTGTTGTCTATGAATCTGTTTGTACATGTATGAACATGTGTACAATAAAGAAAGTATTACAAAAACGCTAATACACAGTCTATTCTTTATGTTACATTATTATGTATTATGTATGACCATGTCACTTATGTGTTATATTCAAAATCGTTATATTAACATTACATATATTATATACAGTATACTGTATGTGTTATTCTCATACATTTCACAGGAAAAAGAAAGTATGGAGTTCCATAGGTATACTGCTAGAGGATACATTATCTCCTTGCTCAAAGATACTTGTGGTTTGGTTTTCCTAGTCCTATGTTTATCTTTATTCCATGACAATATGTCATTTCTACTATAAAACCACATATCCTGAATAATCAAAATGAAATATAATTTTTGAAGGTTTTGTATCTATGTGCGTTGTTATTTCTATATCTTCACCATTAAATTGTTGCAGTCCAGTCCAGACTGAGATTCCCCTGATATCCAAGAAATTATATTTTGCAGAGATGGAAATGGAGTGACAGTGATGTACTTCCATTGATAACCAAGAGCTCATAACACTAGGCTTTATAGACCACATCCAAGCTCTGTGACAAGGAAAACAAACAAACAAAAACTTTGTACAAAGGGGAAAAATAGGAAATACCTTGGTAGAGGCATTTTTGAGAGATCCCTCTTCTCGGACAGCTAGGGGGATTTACAAAAAAAAAAAATTAACATAAAGTAATAACAACCAGCTCACAGAGCAGAGCATTGATAGTAATCACTTCTGCATCCTTGATAAGATTCAAAGTTAAAATGTTAAAAGGAGAACTAAAACTGTGAGACTCAAATGACTGTTAAAAGACGCAGCACTCTGGCTTCATTTTTTAACTTTACATTATTTTTTTATTTAGGCAAAAAAGGCAGCAAGGCTAGTATGAAACTGTTTAACCTCACTAAATAGGTCAAATGACAAAATGTGTCTATGTCTTTATGTCTTTTAAGAAACATATTAATAATCTTTCACGTTAGTAATTTTTTTACCCAGAGAGACAACCAAGAAATGCATTCAGTCAGAGTTCATTAACCCCATGCAAACGCTTCCTCTGGCCTTCACCTCAGCTTTTATCATGGTGTTTTGATAATAACAAGCAGTAAAACTAGAACCGGGTGTCTGGACCCTGACATCACTTTACACTTCATATTACACACTCATTGTACTCATTGTACACATCATTAGTCATAACCATCCTGGCTCGCGGAAGCCCATATTAATCATAAAAGGTGTCATATATGTTTGGAAATAACAGATAAAACTAAAAATAAAACTTGACACCAACTTGTCTTTATTAGATATTATTCAGGCGAGTCAGAAATTCGATCTCACTTTTAGGTTTATAATCTTACAAAATGAAAGAATTAAACTTTCAAACACATATCATTCACGTGAGAGCCCTGCTGTGTAGCCTAGAGGTAGGCAGTCAGAGTCTCATAAATAGATGCACCAAATCTGTCTGTCTGTGCTGGAAAATAAAATTAAAATGAATAATAGTGGGCCTAAGAAAACATACCAAAAATACTATTAGACCCTGTAACAAAAGACACCAATCATTGGTCATTGCACTGGAGTTTTTGGCCTTACTCATAAATTGAAGATAAACCTTCACAATTAAACTGTATTGTACTGTAACAGTATTGTTTACATTGTTTTCATACCAGTGCTGGTAAAGATGCTTTTTTTGATACTTCACATTGGGAAACATAAAAATTATTTAAAAAAAATATATATTTCTATTGAGCGAAAGACCTTCTCAAATGACTCAGTATACCATATAGGAACTTATAAATTAAATACAGTGCAAAAAGTATAACTTTATTCAGGAAAAATCTAATCAAAGGATAACTTAATCCTGGTGTACAGATGATGAACACATAGGATGGCAGTTTTATTTTGGTGTGTTTAAGTTTGCTAACTTTATCTCAAATGTCTGTAAAAGTAGAAGAGACGGACCATTTAATTAGTATCTATTCTGATTTCTTCAGTATTATATAGTGAAAGTATTTTTTCAGCAATTTATGAATTTTGTTGTAGACAAGAACATTTTTCAAATTGTATTGTTTGAAAATGTATGTGTGGATCTGGCTTATACTGTATACATTTGTGGTGTCTTGTAAGTTAATATCTTATATACTTTTTAAGAAAGAGATAAGATAATTCCCACAGCGGGGACATTTTTAGTGTTACAGCAGTAGAGGGGACAGTGCAACAACAAGAGGCATCAGTAAAAAAAGAGATATACAATAAAGATATAATAAATAAGTAAACAGTAAAAAAAAAAAAATATATATATATATATATATATATAATAGTAGACAGACTGAAAGAACTATATATAAAAATGAGAACTAATGTGAAAATTAAAATTTCCAGGAAAGTCAAATGATTTTTTCCAGAGGATTGAAATGACCCCACGCCACACCTTTGGGTTGATGACCTTGTGAAAACTAAGCCAGGCAAATGAACCTCTGCTGTATGAGCAGTAGGTCAAGGCCAAGTGTCATGTACCAGACATGGTGACCATCATGCACTGAAAGTTCAATGACCTGGGGGAAAAAACTAAAAGCAGAGGAAAAGAAAAAGTCAATATTTGGCGGAAAACCTCACCAGAAAATCAAACTGTGTTTCAGTGAATATATGTTCACAAAATTCACTTTAAAAATTATCCAGTGATTGTCCTATTAATTATTATTACACTGTTAACTTGATAATGCTATTACAGTCAAGTGTGTTCATACATTTTTAAAGTTTGTATGTATTTTAATAATATATATTTTTAAAAGGCTTGGACCTCCTTTAGATGCATACCATTACATCATGCTTCATCAGACTGTTTCGCTTGATCTCAGAATCAGTTCCACTTATAGAATGAAGGCCATTTTATTTTACTGTCTTGGCAGAGATAAGCGTCCGTCCTCCGTGTCCGTCTCTGCCTGCTCCTAACCTCTATAAACACACGCCTTATCGCAAACATTTACAACTGTCAGCCCGCGACATGAAGCCTGAGGGCTTTCTGAGGGCATTACAGGTCACTCTGCTGAGAGGATCACATTCTCGAAGATAACGTCATGTGTTTTTTATCATGCATTCGAAGCTGAGGTCCATTATGATTTCGACATGTCATGCCTAACATGAATAATCACTGTGTATCATAATGAGATCACTCCAGGAAAGAAACCTATCCTGGAGTATTCTGTTGCAGGGATGAGTCAAGAGACTAATGAAGTAAAACAAACATTCGGTGACTGGTGCTGCCAGTAGTGTCTGGCTTGTAATCTCTTTATTGCAGTCATTCACTTTGTGAACTGACCTTGACTCCGCTGCTCTGCGGTCTTCCACTGATGGGTCCAGGCTTCTTGGCTTGTACAGCAGGTGTCCCCACAAAAGTAAAGAGTATAATATGTTATATATTGTGTCACCTGTTCAGTTGGCTCATGGTGCTAAATGTCCAAACGAAAGGAGCTTGTTATTGAAAATGAGAGGTGTGTTGTTTATTTGTGATAACAATTAGGTAGGCTAATTAGCTTATCAATCTCAAGCCTCCGTGCCAGGCACCGGGAAGATAATAAATTAGGGTAAACTCATTTAGATGACATGTGGTGCATTGTACCGCCTGATACAGACACCATAAACTGGAATTCCTTAATTTTTCTTGGCCAACTTTTTTGTTTCAGAATAAAAACAACTCTATCTATCTAACGTTATCACTGTAAGAAATGCAAAGCATTGGGTTTAAACTGACAACCTTCAGTGGTATCAATCCATCTGTCCATCAGCCATCCACCTCAATTTTTGTTTTTCTTATGTTTTTTTTTTGTTACTGTACATAATTTTATCCACCACTTTTGTCCAGGCTGAAATATCTAACTATTGGATAGATTGCCATGAAACTGTGTAGGCATACAGACACTCATGTTTCCCAGAGGATGAATCCTATACAGACTTTGGTGATCCTCTGATCTTTCGTTTAGTACCACAATGATGTTGTTTTTTTTGTGAAATGTCTGAAACACTATTGGATGGATTGACATTAAATTTGGGACACACACCCATGTCCCCCTCAGGATGAAGTCTAATAACGTTGATGAATTTTTTATTCAAGTGTCATTATCAGGTCAACTCTTCAATTTCAACTTTCAAACTTAACTTTGATTTATGACTAAAGACATTCACATCAGCCTCAGCTGTAGGCCTACTTTGTATTTATTGCTAAATAGCAAGTGTTAGCATGCTAACACGCTGAACTAAGATGGTGAACATGGTAAACATTACACCTGCTTTGCATCATTAGCACAATGACGTTAGTTTTTAGGTCAAATTCCTCAAAGAAATGCTAGCATCGTGGTAAACTTGTTAGACTCCAAGTCATGCTGGTTGATTTGAATTGGTTTCATCAATATCAAAGACAAACCCAGCCAACATTTGTATGTGGGGCCCATGTGATTAGTAAATGGGCTGAAAAATGGGCCCTATATGGGACTGTCCGCGGGTTCCATAATGGCCAAAGGTCAATCGCCCACATGGATTCCATGCAGGATTACAATGGGTGTTATGTGGGCCCCAACTGGGCAACATACCCAAGACCCATCTCGGTCCCAGCTTTAAGTTCTATGTGGGAACTACATGGAGACTACATGGGCTGAAATATGGGTTGTAAGTGGGTTTGTCCACAGTTTCCATGTTGGCCCCATGCACTAGTTTCCCAGTAGAGACCCAACTAGGACCCACACAGGTAGCCCACATGGGGCCCAAGATAAGATGCCCATTCTGAGCCCATACCCACTTGGTACCCAGGTACCCCCAACATAACCATGTTGGCTGGGAACAAATAAAAAAGAGGGTGGGCAGATTTTATACCACCACATTAGGTTTTAAATGTGACAATGACATACATTTATTTTAAAACACACACACAAAAAAAAACTTGCTCATGAGGGTATAACTGATAGGTCAATGCCCTCGCTCTGCGCTGGCTTCTTGCCAGCAGCTCTCCAGGTGTGAGCTGGCAGGCACCAGGGCCACTGTGGGGCTGATTACCTCTGCAGTCCTTGGTAGCTTAGTACTGCCTGGGTTAATGACACCGGCTACAAGATAAGGCCCAACCCTCTTGATATCCGGGCGTTACTCCACCAGCTCCTTTTCATTGAGAAAAGCTTATCGCTTTCCCAGGGTTATTCCATCAGTCACCTGGCAGAGCACCTCGTTGTTTTTCACAGAGCGTATTGACAAGTCAAGGTCCACTTAGCAGGGTGGGTTGGCCTTATAAATACAGCGGCACTGGAGAAAGCAGCAGTACTCACAAGCTCTAGCAGAGCCCATCCTGTGAGAGGTCTCTTGCATTTAACTACATATAGATCTCTACAACCTATAAACATGGATAACAGGTGTAATTGTGCAGCCAACAGCGACAGGCTCTCAAATCCCATCCTCTACAACATCCTGAGCCAGATGGATAACTGCAAACCGAACCAGAACTGCTTCAACTACAACTCAACAATTCATAGATGCAACTGTGAGCTGCGACGGACAGTGTGCTTGAAAAGGCCGTCTGAGATCTGCAAACAAGCGTCGGCAGTTCTGGTTAAAACTATCCATTTCATGAAGAACTTACCTGCTTTTAACCAGATGCCACCAAACGACCAGTTCTCGCTTCTCAAGAGCTGCTGGGCCCCGCTCTTCATCTTGGGTCTGGCCCAGGAGCATGTGGACCTTGAGGTGACGGACACACCTGCTGACAGCATGCTGAAAAAGATCCTCCTCAACCGTCAGGAGAGCCCCGAGATGGAGATGGAGCAGCCCACCATGGCTGGGGTCAGCAAACTGCAGTCCTGCCTCAGAAAGTTTTGGAGTTTGGATTTGAGTCCAAAGGAGTATGCATACCTCAAAGGGACCACAATATTTAATCCAGGTATGTACTCATCTGATGTTGTCTCTATTATAAAAGAAACATTTTCAATCAAAGCTGAAAGAACACTGCAAAAACTGCATTATACATTAACAGTATCTCATTTCTTGTCATTCAACAGATGTTCCAGATTTAAAGGCAGCTCTGTTTGTTGAAGGCTTGCAACAAGAGGCTCAGCACGCCCTCAGCCAGGTGGTCCAGCTCCTCCACCCGGGCGACCAAGAGCGCTTTGCTCGGATCCTCCTCACAGCCTCCATGCTGCAGAGCATCACGCCCAGCCTCATCACTGAACTCTTCTTCCGGCCTGTGATAGGCCAGGCCGATCTGCTGGAGCTGTTGGTCGACATGCTCTTCTGCAGATAGAAGTGGACGTGGGAGGACTTCATGTCACTGTCCTGGATAAAGTTGAATCCAATGTTTTTAGCGGTGGTGAAGATGCAGAACTTTTCGTTGACATAAAGGAATGAACGACAGTGGACTGCTCAAAAAAGCACTTACAATAGCCGACAAAAACAATATGAGACTGTGAATTACTTATATTTACATTGAAGCTCAGGTCACTTTAGCCCAGTCTGAAAATCTTTCTTGAAGTGGAAACTTTCCACATAAAGACAGACTGCACCTGCTGTTAATATCTTATGTTGAAGATCTCTTCTGTTTGCTTCAATGTTGTAAATAAGTGTTATCTGCATTTACAGAACATTTCAAATAAATATATTTTTGTACTTATACTTTTTCCCGTTCCTTTAGTGTGTTATATGGTTTTCTGTGCATACTGCAAAGTTACAAAGCTCAAAAGGGAGTTACTCTCCCCCATAGAAACTCTGCTCCTGAACTGCCTGAAACACCTTGCTTGAAGTCCTGCCTTTTCTTTTGTAATGTGGTGATGTCACCAAGTAATACATTTGCATAATACCTGCCTAGCGGCTGGTCTGGCACGCCCCCAAACAAAGCTAATTAGAAGCTCCACTGGAGTGGAGCCGAAGAGTTTGGTCATGTTGACCAGTCCCAACAGAGTGGGCCAGCTGACCAATCAGAGCAGACGGGGCTTTTCAGGAGAGGAGAGGCGGAGCTCAAACAGATTGTTTCAGACAGAGGGTGAAAAGAGGTGCAGCAGCACAGCTGGTATGAGAAAAGTAAAGTGTTTTTGGACATTAAAGCATGTGAACATGTTTCTTGTAGAAAACCAAAATACAACTATGCACCTGAAAATAAGCACAATAGATCCTCTTTAAAATAGACTCACAGCAAGCCATGATATATGTGGTATGTTGTAGGCTGAATACCTTCACCCCTACAGTTCACTTAGCAGGTCCATCAATATTGACACGTTGTTCAGCCAAGTGTTGCTCAAGCCTCTTTATTTTGAAATTCTTGTGGAGATGCCAGGGTTTCCAAACAAATGTGTGTGAGTAAATCCCCTGGAAATGTGTATAAAATGATGCAAGAGTTGAGAAAGGTCTTTTTTTTATCTGTAATTTTAAGGCAACCTCAAAAATTGAAGGCGAACACTGGGTTTCAACCCAGTAAGTCACTGGTTCCCAACATGGGGTCAAAGCTTAACGGAGGGTTGCAAGGCCATTATTGATTTTAAGGGGTGTAAAACTACTAAAAAAATATATACAGTTGAACTTTTTCTCAGCATTTCATTCATTTCTGTTAAGAAAACTAAGAGATTGGTTTATTATTTAAGATATAAACTTCAAAATTAGAAAAGTCCGCAGTTAAAACAACCAAAGAGCTAAAAGAACAATGGTCAAGGCAGGAGAAAAAACTGAATTTATCAAAAAAGAAGCCTATTAAGTAGGTATGATTGTTACAAATTTAATTAAAAAATACATAATACAGAGATTTGTATTACAAATTCCTAAAAATAACAGGAAAACTCCTCTCTGATGCAATATTCACAGGAAATAATCTGCTCAAAATCCTCCAAGTTGCTCATTTTACACAAACTTCCTGCAGTTATTGCGTATTGACTGTTTGGGTTAATTGTACAGTTTATCAGTTGTTCTGTACTGTTACTGTTACTGCATTGAATATAATATGAAATATCCATAAAATATGTCACTTAGTCAGGGGTCGTCAGTTTCTAATGATAGTAAAGGGGTCCCTTATGGAAAAAGGTTGGGAAGCACTGTCTGTCGTATATAGTATTAAAACTCATAGGAAACCACATATGATTCATGCACGCTGCGTTCTCCTTCTTGTTTTACCAAATTGTGATGAAATCAAAGTTAACAGTCAGTGTTGCAGATCAATGGTGACTATTTTTCTCCCTAGACTTCATAATCATGTGAAAGTTAAACCACTTCACAGTAGGGTAGAGAGACTGAGGAATATGTTTCTGTTATGACCACACATTAAAGCATTATTACAGTCTGTACTTTGTCTCCCTCTCATGGATAATAGTGGAAGTCACATGTTTACTCTGAGAAACTATAACCACACGGACAACATTTAAAAAGTGAACTTAAACTGAACCCTGACATATTTGTTACAAACACAAATATTTAACAAAATAAAAGCCCCACACAAAACAATTATCACTTTTGTTCATGCTCAAAATATAAGAGGAATAAATATCTGAATGCTAAATCAATTATCCTAAAAACACCTGAGCTTACTGTTAACAATCTGCAGGCTAGATTTGATACAGAACAAGTCCTCTGAATGATTCGTCCCAGCCTGTGGTATGCTAGTTGTGAAACAGTGAGCTTTTGCATGACACCTCATACAGGTAAAACAGGAATGTGCCGGCGGGGGCAGAGAGCCAGAGGAAACGGGGTTACACAGGGCAACTGCAACAAGAGCTCAACGTTTGGCACAGAAGAACTCAGATTTTCTACAAATACGTTTCACCTATTTTCAGTATAAATCACATTGTTCCACGAATGTTTTATAATCATTCTCTTGATGCTTGTGCGGCTATCTGCTTTATTCTGTGCTGTTACAATACATTTCTGAAGTCTTCACATTTGTTTTTGTGTCTTTAGTGCTCATTATATGCGTATTATTACACACTAGGTGGCAGCGACAACTACAGAACTGTCGTCTAAAAGGAAAACTACTTTTAAAACTAATGTATATCTTGCATAAATATACATTATTGGTTCATATAGTTCAGTTCATTTGACCCCGAGTTCAGGATAAGTTCCCGGTTTTGTGTACTGCTTCTTCCCTCTACTATAAATGACAAAGACAAACCCCAGGATTTTATTTCCTTTTTGTCAGAACCAGCCAAACGAGTTCTTTCTTTTGCTGAGGGCGGGATAAGCCTGCCTGGCACATCACAGTGACCTCGGGGAGATGAGCCTGACAACAATAATCCAAAGAGATAAAGAGGAAAAGTAGGCTAAAGACACAGCATTACAAAAAGAAAGACTTGTTGATATATGAGAGAAAATAATTGCAACTCAAATATATATATTCAAACTGCATGAATAGATTAGTTTGGCTTGTGTGGAGAAAGAACAAATAAGTTGATGAAAAGCTAATTTTCTATAAGCTAAAATGAGATATAGATGACTTAAACACCATTACTATAAAGATATTTCCTTCTTGGGTGCACATGAAAAGGCATAAACAAGCGAGGAGCTTTTTATTTTGTTAAAAACAGGACTTGTCTGAATAAAAAACGGTTTAAAAACCCAGAGAGTAACATTGACATAAAAATATGTACATCAAAATATGGCTTAACAATACAGTTAAAATAATCAAACAGTCAAACAGTCAAAACATGCTTTCAAGGAATCTAGCTGGCAGGAGTCAATAAGCCCATATATACATACGTACGGTACATGCACAATGGCTTGTATAAACAATCACAGACAAGAATGAGGACGGTTACGTTCTACCATCAGTCTCTATCCTCCGGCCTCACTGCTGAGATTGCATGGAGTGTAGTCATGTTTCTTTTTCTGAAAACAACTTTAAACGCTGCATACAAATACATAACAACCTGCATTGTCTTTCCCTGTGTAAAAAAATAATTGTTTCCTCAGCTGGGTCATTTGCTGGAGAGCAAAAAGGTCCCACGAACTTATTAAATGACACTCCAATAGCAAACATTAGCCGGACCACTAAAAGCAGAAGTACCACCGCCCAGGGTAAAAGGTGCTCCACTCAGTAACAGCAACAACAACAACAACAACAAAACAATAGCAGAAGGATAACATCGTCCATTTAGTTGGCTACATCACTTGTGTCTGCGTCACCCTTCAGAGGAGAAGAGGAGCGCCTGAAAAGTCTGTTTCGGTGCCGTGATGGTAGGGCGAGTAGGCTGTGGCGGTGCTGGAGGAGAACGCTGTGAGAGAAGGAGCTTTATTAAATGCAAAATAAAAACGTAGAAAAAAGCAGAAGGAAATGTTACATTTCATGCACAAAGGTTTCACACGAGACGCTGACACATTCCCAGGCCACGATGTGAAAGTTGTGGAAACACACAATTGTGGTGTACCCTCATTCAAAGACATGTAACAGGACACCCCGTCCTTTTTAAACCGCCTCTCCGCACAACAACGACAAAAAAAGAGAGGCTGCTGCGCGGAAAATCCATCTGTAACCCAAGTTGTTCGCTAAAACTACATAATAAACCACGGGACATTACGTGGCATATATTTAATGCGACTCGATCCGCCGCTGTGGCAGGTGGTGTAGCATGACCGCTGAGCTGGAGGGGGAGAACGAGGCAGATTGATGGGTGGGTGTAAGGTGGCAGATGAGGAGGAGGAGGCGGCTAATGAGCGGAGGGATTGTGATATGCAGAGAATAGGGCAGGAATGCGGGGCTTTCACTGGTTAAAGAGTGGTATGTTACTGGAAAGTAGAGAGGAGGTGAGAACATGCCTGCAGCTGCAAGCAGGTACAATAGACCGCAAAGACCTATTCAAAGGGGTCCCTTGACCTCTGACCTCAAGATATGTGAATGAAAATGGGTTCTATGGGTACCCACGAGTCTCCCCTTTACAGACATGCCCACTTTATGATAATCACATGCAGTTTGGGGAAGTCATAGTCAAGTCAGCACACTGACAGCTGTTGGGCTGCAGTCTGCCATTTTATGATTTGAACATATTTTTTATGCTAAATGCAGTACCTGTGAGGGTTTCTGTACAGTATCTGTCATTGTTTTGTTTTGTTAATTGATTTACAATAATAAATATATACATACATTTGCATAAAGCAAGAATATTTGCCCACTTCCATCGCTGAGAATACTTGACAAATCTCCCTTTAAGGTAAATTTTGAACAGATAAAAAAATGTAATTTACATGCAATTAAATATTTCAATCAATTGACAGCCCATGTGGATTTACATCGACCCAGAGGAAGACATAAATGTGTCTACGTGCAAGTTATGTACTCACTTCTCCCGCTGTTAAGTCTCATTTTCCTCGCCAGCTCATCCGATGGCGTCTGTTCGGACACTTTCACCTCTGGAACTGCAGCACAGGACGAAAAAGACAAAAAATGAGCACAAGCAGACAAGGAGCATCAACAGACATTAATGCACTCTCATTTCAGAATTAATCCGGTCATCTGGGCTATTGTGCAATACAAGACGGCGTGTACCTGTATCAACTTGCTTAAGATTAACCAATTATTGTTAGGTCACTGCCTGGTGTATTAGGGCTTAAAATCCAAACAAAAGCAGCATTCCTACCGACACTATGAGTCATTTAAGGAAGACAGATTGATATATTTAGTGTGCTGCAGCCAGATGGTGGTGAAAAAAAAGTTGTTATAAATACTCATACAGCAGTAATTATTAATGTTAATTGGTTTAAAAAATGTTGCATGACAGTCTTACAGTCACTGCTAAAAGTGTTGGTCATGGTCTCGTTGCCGCTGTCGGGGAGAGTCCCGTCACTCCTCCCGTTGGGACGCTGCCCCGTCGACTGGTGGCTCTTGTTCCTCTTGCCCTTCCTCGTGCTGATGCGGATGACCCCGTGCACCAGCTTGCACTCGGCCTCCTGCTCCTCCAGGTTGTAGTCCTGGGCGATGCTGTAGATGAGCTCGCTGATCTCGTTGGTCTTGCGGGAGAACGATGAGTCGGAGGTGCACTTGGCCAGCTGGTCGATCTGGTGCAGGGCGTAGAGCTCCAGCAGCTTCTTGGTGATAAGAGAGTCAATGTCTGTGCCCGTGTCGCTCAGGTCGTCCAAGTCATAGTCCTCGCGGGACAGCAGGCTGGTGTTGCTGATGGGCCGCTGGCTTTCTCCCTTGCCGGCCACACGGGTTCGTTTGGGGGCAGCAACCGTGTACCTGACCGTCTGACCTGCGATGCGCACATCTGGGTAGCGGAAGCTGTCGCTCGTGGGCAGCTTGGAGGCTTTGGTAGACTTGCTGGACTCCAAAGGGACGCCACAGGTGGGGTTGCTCACAGCCATGCCGTTGGGAGGGTGAGGCTCGCTGCCTACTTTAGGGGGATGGTCTGTGGAGCTTTCGTTGACAGGCAGGCAGGGCTCTCTGCTGCCATAAAATCCACAGGTCAGTACACAGCAGATAAGAGCCTTGCAGCCACTCCAGCCCATGGAGGCACAGGAGCCACAGGCATGTCTGCTGGCAGGCGCGTTGTCTGCCGACCCAGGAATAAATCCTATAGTCTCCGAGCCCCGATTGGTGCCATTCCTCGGGTGGCCTTTGCTGCGACCGTACTTGTTCTCTGAATACCGGGAGTGGTCAGTGTGATGCTCGTGAGGATCCTTGTAGGAGTCCTGGCTGGCCGTGCTGTCCCTGGATATAGTCCGACCGGTTCGGTGCTTGTCTGCCCTGGAGTTGGAGCTGTGGTGCTTGTGGTGGCGGGACACCTGGGGAGCCCCTGTGCTGTGGCCAGGCATGGCTCAGAATACCTGGGACCTGGTGTGTGTGGGAGAGGCATGTTTTAGAAATAATAACCAGGTGTAAACCAACCCCCTTTTTTTTGTTGCCACACAAGCTTGCAGCAATAAAAGCACCATGACACATTAAAGTAACATGCATTTAAGAATAGTATAAACACACAAGCTGCCAGTTTATCAACCTCCCAGGAAACCCAGAGCATGTAAATAAACCTGAGTGCATTGATTGCTTGGCCTGATAATCATTTGGCTCTTAAAGCTTGTTTTGGCCTTCAGGAATAATAGTTCACACCAAACCTCATTCAACTATTAACCTTTTTTAGTTTTACTCACAAAACGTTCACTTACCGCATAAGAAGAAACACTTGTGGTTGTCTTTTATCACCGGATAACTTGTTCGGCGAGCAAACCGCGGAAGTCTCACACAGAGAAAACTTCTGCTAGCGCTTCAAACACAGAAAGAAAGACTGGAAGATCTGTGACGCCCACAGACTTCCAGGTGACTTCCAATAAACAACACACTCTGCAAACCTATAGTCGGCTGACTCAATCGAGCAACTCAGCTCATTAAGCGTCGTCTCCGTTTTTGTAAAACTCTTGTCTTGTGGTATGTAGCACTGTGTTGCCGTGAGTCTCCCAATGTTTGGCTATTACCTGCGGCTACAGCTAATCCCAGATCCGACACCCACCCACAGGTGAGCCGTGACGTCACGCGAGGCGGATATAAGAGCACAGAAAGAAGGAAAGAGGAGGACAAGGCAATAAAAGACAACAGAAAGAGGAGGACAAGGCAATAAAAGACAACAGAAAGAGGAAGACAAGGCAATAAAAGACAACAGAAAGAGGAAGACAAGGCAATAAAAGATGAGCAGAGAATAAAAACAAAGAAAAAAATGAGAACATTTCTGCAAAAATCTGATCTTAAAGTGAAATATTTCCATAGTAAGCTCACATTGGTAACTGATGATGAAATTCATTACATGCCCTTATACCAAAAATAAGTTTATCAAGTGTGCTTTTACTTCTTTTAAACTTAGAATAAGAGAGTATACTTTAAATTTACTTTTTATATACTTATCAGAGAGATACTTAACAAAAGTTGGCTCATTGGCTCATACTGACAAGTATACAGAAAAGTCTAAGTATACTTGGCTTATACTTGTATTTAATCTTTTTTTCAAGATATACTTAAGAAAATTATAAGTTAGTATACATGTAGTATAAAAACTATTTAACTAGTAGTTTGCTGGATATACTTTAAAGTGCACTTTCATAAACTATAAAGTGGGCTACAATTATATATACAAGTATACTTGCAGTATAAAAACTATTAAACTAGTAGTTTACTGAGAGTATACTTTATTTTTTGGGGGGGAAATTATTTTTATTCCTTTTTTTCCAAACATAGCATAACAAACATAACAAAACATAACACCGGTGCCATAATACAAACAAAATATATATCTTACATTCAACATTTAATATGTACATACATAAATACACACATCGTCTCCCACTCCAACACAGAGACAAGTCCAGCCTTCTTCCCACCCCTAGAGGTGAAGTTACAGAAAAAATAACATAAAAATAATTTAAAAAAATAATTGTATGAGTTAGTTAGAATTAAAAGTAATAAGCACTACAGTAGTATAGTTCATAGTGGTAAGATAGAAACCTTAAATAAATAAATAAATTAATTAATAAATTAATAAATTAACTAATTAAATAAATGTAGAGAAAAAAGAAAACAGCACGTAGAAAATAATAATTAATAATTAAGTAAATACCCTAGAAAGGTTAAGAAGATTCTATATGAGTGATCCATGGATATATATACAAGTATACTTGCAGTATAAAAACTATTAAACTAGTAGTTTACTGATAGTATACTTTAGAATGCAGTTTCATAAACTATAAAGTGGGCTACAAGTATAAAACTAGTAAACTATCAGTACAATACTTACACTTAAAGTATACTTTTATAAACTAAAAAGAGGGCCTATTTTAGTCCCAAGAAGTATTGAAGTAGTACACTTACAAGTATAAAACTAGTACACTATCTGTATACTTATAGTATAGTTGCAGTACAAAATAAGACTTAAATGTTGTGTACTCAAAGTTTACTAATCTTACACTAAAAGTATACTTAAAAGTATACTTTAATAAAATAAAAAGCGGGCCAATTTAGTCCCAAGAAATATTAAAGCAATACACTTATAAGTATACCAGTACATTGATATTAGTATACTTACTACATAAAGTATACTTGGGAAATATATACTTGAACTTTATTTAAGTATACTTCATAAAGTAAACTTGAAGTATACTGCTTTTTCATAAGGTTTGTGACAAGTGGACTTGTTCACATGTGCACAAACATGCTGTGAACACACACATACACGGTAGGTGTGACGTGCATACAGAGGTGCACAGCTGCAGAGCCAGCAGGTGTTTTCCAAGCGATATCTTTCATTCTGCCCTATTTCTCCCTCTATGGAAACACTTAATCATCCGCTCGTTGAGCTGAAATAGTGGGGGCACCTCACCTGGGGAAATATATGAATCTGTGTAGCGTGGTAGTATCTTGTGGTTTCACTGCAGTCACAATGAAACAGGGGCACAAGAAAGTTAAATACATCAAAAGTTGATTTTATTCATAATTCATGTAAATACAAGTTTCATATCATACAGTAGATTTAATATCTATTCCTTTTAATATTACTATACAGGTAACATTCTAGCACAATAAAGCTACATGTTTATTTAAGGATTAATCTTATAAAATAAAATAAACTGGGTGTCTATGGATTAAAGTTTCAGTCTTCTGCAGTATGTTAAGATATTTAAAGTCATACTAATACCAAAATGCATAGAAACCACACAAATTGAGATGCAGGATGTTAGTTTTCATGTATGTATTATATCTTTTATAATAAATAGGGCTGCAACTAACGATTATTTTCATTGTTGATTAATCTGTTAATTATTTATGTTTGGTATAAAATGTAAGAAAATGGTGAAAAATGTAGATCAGTGTTTCCCAAAGCCCAAGATGACATCCTCAAATGTCTTGTTTTGTCCACAACTCAAATATATTCAGTTTACTGTCATAGAGGAGTAAAGAAACCAGAAATTATTCACATTTAAGAAGCTGGAATTACAGAATTTTAACATGTTTTTCTTAAAAAATTACCCAAACCGATTATCAAAATAGTTGGCGATTACGTTAATAGTTGACAACTAATCGATTACACACAATATTAAGGTCAATTTACAGATACAAGTGCCTCGAAAACACAAAGGCACTTTTAAGGTGAGATTTATCAGTTATAACTGCAGTATGTACAGGAAGCTCAAAAACATGAATTGTAAATCTACCTGCTTAAACTATTCACATCTACATCTTCCTCAAATGCTTCATTAAAGGATCATAGGTTAGAGGCTGTCAGCTGTTTGACCTGTGTGTCTGCAGGAAGCTGAGCAATACAGGTGTCACTCGGCAGAGCTAATCCTAAATGCCCTTGCGCCCTGCTGCCACCGTTATCTGCAGAGATTTGCCCCAGCCGAGGGTCCGAGTCAAGCTCGTATCGGTAGTGATATCCCTCCAGAACGTCCCGACATCCATCCATAATTTCGATGATCCATTTCTTCATACCTTTGCGATTCAGGTAGAGCACGAAGAGAAAGACCATGCCCACAAACCCCAGCACCAGCCCCAGGAAGACGTAGGACGTCTGCAAGGTGAGGTCAGCCACCTCTGCTTGGACTGGAACAACATCACATCCAATGGCGTGGACGCCGAGCCCTCGCAACCGGGTGTCGCTCAACCCTCTTGGTGAGGCACACCTCACAGCGTCCACATCCACCTGAGCTCTCGATTCATTCAACCAGGCCACGAAATGACTGATCTCACAAGAGCAGGTGTAGGGGTTGTCGCCCAGAAGGATACGGATGTTCCCGAGCTTCTCCAGCTCTTGCAGAGCGTCGTCCCTAAAGGTCACGAAGACGTTGTGGGTGAGGTCCAGCAGCTCCAGGTGGTTCATGCCAGAGAAGGTTCCACTGTAGACGGCCATCAGGGAGTTGTTGGTGAGGAAGAGCTGCTGCAGGTTTGGGAGGTGGGAGAACGTCCCCGGGGGCAGCAGGGCCAGGTGGTTCCTGGAGAGGTCGAGGCGGAGGAGCCCGCTGAGGCCACCCCAGCGCAGAGCCGTGGTGAGGTCCGTCAGGGCGGTGAAGTTGTGCAGCGAGTGGCTCAGGTTGAGCTCCTGAAGGGGGCTGCCGGGTATGCTGAGGGCTTCTGGATGGATGAGGGCCAGCTGGTTCTCACTGAGGTCCAGGAAGCGCAAGTTGATGAGGGCTGAGAAGCTGTGGGACGCCATCTCTGTGATCCTGTGGAGATGACTGACACTGTAACATCTGTCTTTAGACGTCTACTATCAATATTAAACACAACTCAAGAGTAAACAAATAAAAACACATTCAGAGAAATAAACATTATTGAGGCCATTTATTAGATACACATCAACAAAGTTAGTCATATTATCCAAATATGGCTCAATATACATGAATGAAACCAAACAAAACACAGACATTCTCACCTATTATTGCTTAAAATGATGTTGGTGACATTCTCCAGCTCTGTAAAGGAATCGGGTCCAATCTGGTGAATATTATTCCCTGTGACGATGACAGTCTGTGCAAATCCTGGGATACTTTGTGGCACCGTGAGCAGATCCTTAGAAACACATTTCACTGTGCGAGTGACGGCAAAACACTCGCAGCCAAAAGGACACTCCGAGCACTGGTACGGTGCACAGAGGAGGATTCCCAAAAACACACGGACTGCAAAAGCACACATCTCTGAATTATACTCAATTAAAAACAAAGATTAGCAGGAAATAAAAACTTAATTCCATGTGGATTAACAAGTTAAATTCAGATCTTTTGTTTTCTCAAACTAATCAAATGCTGCGGAGAGTTCTCCAGCATCGACCCCTTCTCATGTGCTCCACGCTGGGAATAAAGGCTCCCGTAAATTGATGGTAGTTCATATCACGCAGAATCTGCTGGATGAAAAAGGTGCGTGGTTCCCTTAAAGGTACAGAGGACGATCAGAGCATCCACAGCCTGTGACCTACACCAGTCTGCCAGGGGAGCGTTGTATACAGCACATCCAAAATAAGGTTACAGGAACAGAAATATCACACTGATATACAATAATAAATAAAACTCTTTTGGGAATATAGCATCAAAAACGGATGCAAAAATGTAATGTAGTGCTCATAATTAAAAGTTAAAGTAACATTTTAGCAGGAGAATGCACAAAGAAAGCCTTCAAATTCTGTCTGGAGAGAAGCAAATAATACACTAATGTTAAAGAAAACACATTTGTCTTTATACACCACAGGAAAGAGGATTGAAAGGAGGGCACATTTTTACAGCGCAACACCACTATTTTTCACATGTGGATCCTACATCATTTCTATCTTTGGTAGCGGCTCATATCTCTTAGACAAATAATTGATGAATACTTTCAGCGTTAAGATTTCGTGATCCATTTTGTGGCGATTCATCACTGAAATGTACATTAGCCAGTCCGGAAACACATTCATCATCTGCCTTTCTTCGAAAAAGTACATCTCTGGATTCAACAGTATCGCTCCACTGTGGTGTAATACTCATATAATACTCTTAATAAGCAAAACACAAACAGAACCCATTATGTGAGAAATAGTAATGGTGAATTTTGAAGATATTGTAGCTTATTCGCCTCACTAAATCATAAATACTTAACATGCTATTGATTGTAAAACTACACACAAACAGCGAGGCTTTGCCCTTAAAGGTCCCATATCGTAAAAAGTGAGATTTTCATGTCTTTTATATTATAAAGCAGGTTTAGATGCTTTATAAATACTGTTAAACTATCAAAACGCTCAATATACGGAGAAATACACACAGCCCGTATTCAGAAATTGTGGGTTTGAAACAAGCCGTGAGGATTTCTGTCCATTTGTGATGTCATAAATATACAATATTTAGACCATTACACGGTTTCAAATGTAAACATTCTAAATGTGTCCCAGTTTATTTCCTGTTGCAGTGTATGTAAATAACATCAGCTGACAGGAAGTAAACATGGACCCAAACTGTTGCCTAGCAACGCAATTCCGTTGCAATTCTGTTGAAATGCACTAAAACGGAGCGTTTCAGGCAGAGGGTGAATACAGGTATATTCATGCAGACAGTACGAGGAAAATAAAGTTTTTTTTTTAACATTACAGAATATAAACATGTTCTATTAGAAACACAAAATACAAGTAAGAACCTGAAAATGAGCACGATATGTCCCCTTTAAAGGAACAGTGTGTAACATTTAGGGGGATCTATTAGCAGAAATGGAATATAATATTCATAACTATGTTTTCATTAGTGTATAATCACCTGAAACTAAGAATCGTTGTGTTTTCCTTAGCTTAGAATGAGCCCTTCATATCTACATAGGGAGCGGGTCCTCTTCACAGAGTGCAAAACCGTGGTACCGCCAGCCGCCGTCTGACTTCCGTTGCTCCTAAAGTTGTGTTATCATAGTAAGAATGACCTCTGAGCGGGACAAACGGTGTTAACACGGTTTTGCACTCAGTGGCTCACTTTACCACAGTCTTGGAAAGGGAGGAGTGAGCGGAGGGTTACTCAGTTGGTTGCAATCTGCAACCGTACCGCTAGATGCCGCAAAATCCTACACACTGTCCCTTTAAATACCTTCCTAGAGAGTAGACTATACATCACTAACACACAATGAAGTCCTTTCATTTTTTTGTACAAACAAACCGTCCCCGTCAAAAAACACATCACCATCATTCACGTCAACAGCCAAATGACGATGTATAAAGTATAACCAATGTCTATGAGTCATCCCGTTGGAACTTCTCGCTCCACTACTGGAGGTTGAATGTTAGGATGAACGTGCCGAGTACTCCGCAGAGCATGAAGAAGGGTAGCCAGGTCTTGAGGAACGCCGCCCAGCTGAAGGATACGGAGAGAGGGTAATGTGTGTTAGAGTAATCATTGACACTTGGATTATGGAGTGTGTGTGTGGCAGAGAGGGTGAAACAGACAAGACAAGGACGTATGAGGTGCGTTGAAGTATCACATGGTCCAATATCTTTACTCCCAGAGGCCCACAACTCCTCTCTCTCTCTCTCTCTCTCTCTTTTCCCCTGAACACACCCTAGCCTGCGTCCTACTGTCCTCTCCCCCCAGCCGGTGCAGGGAGCCCCACCGGAGAGGTGACCTTCAGCGGCGACACAGAGGGGAGCGCCGCTGTCAGTGATGAATTACACGACTCCCCTTGTGTTTAAAAGGACTGCTGTGCCGTGGGAGTGTATGTGCAGAGGCAGCAGAAACTGTGACGTCTCTATGTGGGTCAGCAGAGAATAATGAGGGGGGTTCTCTGAGCCATATGTCTCTTAATGCTCACTAGCGTCCAGCAGCGGAGCAATTTAATAAGACCGTGTACATGTTAGTGATGAAGATGCTTTGGGTGTGTTTGGCCCAGTACTGTTAGTAACCTTATTTCCCCCTCAGTGCTAACTTGTGATTGTACTACTGCTTTTTCTGTCTTCTCTGTATAATACAACACCTACTGCGTGTCTGTCCGTCTGGAAGAGGAATCCCGCCTGTGTCGCTATCTATTTTTTCCCGTTAAAATGTCCTTATCAAATGTAGGGTATAGAGGGTATCTGTTGTTGTAAAGGGTATTTGTTGTACAGATTGTAAAGCAGTTTGAGAAAAAATTGTGAATTGTAACTTTGTTCTAAATAAATAAAAATGACTTGATTTGACCAAACCGATGTGATGTAACAAACAGCACAAACACAAACCAGAAAATCTGTTATTATATATATCGACATGTTTCCAGCAGTAACTAGACCACAGAATGGATTAGAGCTGCAACGATTAATCGATTAGTTGTCAACTATTAAATGAATCGCCAACTATTTTGATAACTGATTAATCGTTATGAGTAATTTTCTTCATCAATGTGAATATGTTCTGGTTTCTTTACTCCTCTGTGACAGTAAACTGAATATCTTTGAGTTGTGGACAAAACAAGACATTTGAGGACGTCATCTTGGGCTTTGGGTAAACACTGATGGACATATTCCACCATTTTCTGTCTTTTTTTAGAACAAACAACTAATTGATTAATCGAGAAAATAATCAACAGATCAATGGAAAATGAAAGTAATCATTAGTTGCAGCCCTAGAGTGGATAAACCATTAGGGTCAAGTGTCCTTGACCAAAACATTCAACCCCAAAAGTGTTTATTGTAATGGGAGCTAAATCTCATAAATGTTAATAAAGTAATTGTTGTTTTATCTTAGATGAAATTATATGGGAGTCAAATATTACTGCCCAAAAGAGTGGTGCACTGCATACCAATTGAACTTATGATAGGAAAAGAAAATCCCACCATCATGCTTCAGCAGAGAGACAAATTAAAGACACACTCTATAGCTAAATGTATTAACCTGTGAACGAGATGCTAGCCTGGAAGTGTGGCTGGTTCTAGGTCTGAATTGTTCTTTATGGTAACGAAAATGGCAGAACGAGGCTAAAATACTCACCTCACATGTTTCCCACGAATAAGAGACAGCGTAGCCAGTTTCGCCATGTTCCAAGACGTGCTGTTGTCGTAGTGCATAAGGTTGAGGGCCATAGCGACGTGGGAATGGCAGTTATCTAAGCACAGATTGTGCTTCAACAAAACAGAAAAAGTAGTTATTACAATATGAATAATTGAACATGTATTTCCCTCTTCTAGTATAGTGCAATCATGATTTATTTTTTCTTTCTTTTCTTACTTACTTACTTACTTACTTACTTACTTACTTACTTTTAATTTTAGTACTTATTTATATTTGTGTTTATATTGTAGCATTATGTGCATCATTTACATGTCACTTACTCCTTTATTTCTATTTTCTTACATTTCTTTATGTTTATATAAAAGCGACTATCCCCCCCGGGGATCAATAAAGTATCTCTGATTCTGATTCTAATCCTTTCCTTAGATATTAAGATAGTACGATTTTTTTATTTTTTTTATTATTTCTCTCATTTTATTATAATTTATACTATATATATATATATATATATTTCTTTTTTTTAAAGATATATTTTTTAATTATTTCTCTTTTTTAACATTTTAATATATATATTTATATATATATATATATATATATTTATATATATATATATATATATTTATATATTTATATATATATATATTTATATATATATATATATTTATATATATATATATATATATATATATATATATATATATATATATATTTTATATATATATATATATATATATATTTTTTTTTTTTTTCCCTTCTTCTTCTGATTTACTTGATTTGGATTATCATTATTATTCATTTATTTAGTTATTTATGACTATTGTGCTTGTGTCCCCCCACACAAGACCAAAAGTCATGTCTGTGTATAAGTGGGATAGAATGTGAAGGTATGCAAGCATGTACCGGTACACGCGATGTCCAATGTTTGTTACATTTTGTGTAGGAATGTTTGGATAAAAGAGGAAAAAAATCTATCAAAAATACAATATGAATAATAATGTGGACATATGTGTATCAAAAATCCTACATATCGTCTTACCGGCCTACATTTGTATTCCTCAGATGCGTCATGAACTGCTTTGTCCCATGTAGCAGCACCATTGCCACAAACTTTGTCCACATCAAGCTTCCAGTACCTGTAATATTAGTGAATAATGAATGTGTTCATTTAAATGTGTGATTAATACTATTAAAACATAATATTTTAATTAATACTTACTTTGTTGGTCTACCAAAGCCCATGTTGTCTTCCTGGGGGGAAAAAGTAAAATTTTAAATTATTTAAAGAATCATACACGTGTATTTATTAGGGCTGTCAAAGTTAACGCAATAATAACACGGTAATGCAAATTTGTTTTAAAGCCATTAAGTTCTTTAACACGTTAACGCAATCGATCTTTTGAAGGTTGTAGCGGACTCAGTTTTAAAGCTAGAGTGAAGGTATCATATGAAGCTAGAAAACCTAAGAAATCCATCAGTACCAACATGTCATACTAGCTTGTCGAAGGAGGCTCAATACCGCTCCAAACTTACGCTGAATTTTGGCGAGGAAAAACTGTCATGGCCATTTTCAAATGGGTCTCTTTACCTCTGACCTCAGGATATGTGAGTGAAAATAGGTTCTAAGGGTACCCACGAGTCTCCCCTTTACAGACATGCCCACTTTATGATAATCACATGCAGTTTGGGGCAAGTCATAGTCAAGTCAGCACACTGACACACTGACAGCTGTTGTTGCCTGTTGGGCTGCAGTTTGCCATGTTATGATTTGTGTATATTTTTTGTGCTAAATGCAGTACCTGTGAGGGTTTCTGGACCATATTTCTCATTGTTTTGTGTTGTTAATTGATCTCTAATAATAAATATATACATATATTTGCATAAAGCAAGAATATTTGCCCTCTCTCATGTTGATAAGAGTATTAAATACTAACTCCTGTTTGGTCTTCTACTTTCAACATCTACAAATATTAAAACAACATACTTATTTGGAATATTGAGTGTAGCTGCTAGAAAAGCAATTACTAAGAAATGGCTTAAACCAGATACCCCGTCATTAAAGAACGGGTATGATGTAATTTATGAAATATTTGTAATGGAGAGAATTACTTTCTTTGGAAGTAGTGGAAAAAGTATATTTCCCCAAAACGAACTTCTTTTGTCTAATTGTTTTATTTTTTTCTAAATGTAATTTTTTTATTATTATTATTTATTTGATCTTATTTCACATGAAAAGCACCCCTTGTTCTATTTGTGTGTTCTATAACTTCATTGTAAAAAGTGGAAAAGTTGGTTCACTTCATATTTGTATCTAATTAAGTATGTTTATGTAAATGTCTGAGTAAAACCAAATAAAGGAAAACAAATAAATAAATTAAAAAAAATAAATAAATAAATAAAAGAGTATTAAATACTTGACAAATCTCCCGTTTAGGTACATTTTGAAATGATAAAAAAAATTATAATTAATTTGCGATTAATCATGGACAATCATGCAATCATGCATTGACAGCCCTATTATTTATGCTTGAAGTTATTGTGTACTTCAGCTCTGCTGGCAACTCCCATTCATTAGGAATGTACTCTGCAAGTCAGCATGACATCTCATTTCTATCTCTGCTGAGCCATTATTACACTGAGTAGGTGAAACTACCTATTGTAGCTGATAAATACATATATATATATATATATATATATATATATATACAAAAAAAACAAAAAACAATACTCACAGAGACAAAGTATGATCCTGCAAAATCCCGTATGATCCCAGCAGAGGTGCATATCCCCATGTGACCAATGAAGGGGAGCACCCACCTGCAGGATAGAGAGCACCCAGCACCCAACACACAACAATACATTATGTATCAGAATGCACACTATATACTGGAGTCCATTTAATGCAATCACTAAAAGGAAATAGATAACATGAGATTTAACCATTGGCTAACATAAATGTGCTTCTTCTAATCTGATGTTAGCAGAATAACAACCTGCTGCTAACAGGAGCTACTCGCTATAAGCCAGCTAGAACAACAACATGTGAGCTTCTTACGAGAGAATAGGAATAGGCGTCCAGACGACGCAGTACGGATAGCGGCTGTTCTTTCTGTCGCTTTTGAGGAAATCTCCGTGGTAGTTCATGATGATGTCGGTATCGTCCACCTCCGCCATCACTGCCTGGAGTAGAGTAGTGACATGAGATGATGACAGTGACGCACAGCCGGCGCCAGGCGGCGTGGAAAGCGGAAGCGCGCAGTTGATCGCCTCCGCAGCAGAGAAGAACGAGCCAAAACGTCGGTCAGTGAATGCAACACGAGTCATTTGAGCGTCCACTGAGGCGTTTGCGTGCCGTAATTTAATCAGGATTAATAAGTACTGCGGTGCTCCAGTCGTTTCAACGTTTCTACCAAAACAACTAAATTATTTTTTATTTATTTTCTTTTTGTATTTATGTTTAAGCATTTCTTATTATTTGTTGTATGATTATTCATAAAAATATGTCTGAACTGCTCCAACTACAAGAGAAATCAGTTGGATGTAGCTCTTCTTATCTTACACTATAAAAGGCTACTTTATAATATTGAATGTGCTAATGTGGTTTAAAATCAACATTATTTTCTTTTTCTTTTCTTTTTTTAAAACTTTTTTTATTTGAAAACAAAGAACATGAGGTCATCATGGGTGTTACAATGTCAGATCACAGTACATTTTTGTAAATACACCTTAATATACAATGTCACACTTCAATCAACGGTGTAAATACACAATGCATTTTTCCCAGTACTCAATACTTTTTTTTTCCAATGTAAGCCTTAAAATAAATGTGAGTCTTTCCATACAATATATTTCATTTATAATACCCCACCATTTGTCCAATGTTGGAGGATCAGTCTGCAACAATTTTCGAGTTATGGCTTTCTTACTACTTGCCAAGAGAAACATTTATTAAATATTTATCTTTGTGTAAAACAATTTCTGGTATTTTTCCCAAGTATAGGGTAATGAATGAGTACTTAGAATAGAATCTGACTCTTTCTCCCATTTTTGTTTAATGTAGTTTGTAGAGTGCTTCTTAGAGCCTTGTCTACTTCCATATGGTTTTGAAACCAACTTTTTATTTCTCTCTTTTGTATATGCATAAGAGAATATAGTAATCAAATTGTAATCGTTTGTTTTTGTGCTTTAAAATCAACATTATTTCGGCAGTCATTTGTCAAACATCTACAAATAGTTAATGTTTCAGCCCTATTTGGCAGCCAAAACTCAGGCTCAGCCGTGAGCTTTTATCACTGTAACCTCCACTCCCCCCAAAGCTGGGTCACCTCATTAGGAGAGGCTCTCCTAACTACTCATGCTTGTGATGTACTGTCCTCATACTGTATTTGTTGCCCAATAGTCAGCAAAGCAGGGAGTAGAGCAGACACTGATGAATGAGTAAGTTCATACCAGCCTCACCTACAGTATATCTTCCCAGCCTAGTTAGTAAAGTGTCAGTACCGCTGTATCTGTTGTGTAACTGTTACGCCAAAAGGACAAACAAGCAAGAGAATACAGACAAGGTGTTCAATAATTTTATTCTTTTCTTTGCTTGCAACAAAGGTTATTATAGGATCCCTCAAAGAAAAACAGAGTCAAATTAATGAACAAAGTAAAACACATGGAAGCCGAGTGTTGCATGTTGTTGAGGACCCATTACTTAATAATTACCCTATTTGGGGGCAAAGAAGACCGAATGAGCTGTTCTCTGAGCAACAGATGGGATGGCTCTGTGTCCTTTCTTTTTTGCCCACAACTATGGTGAGAGAAGCCTCATGCAAGCAGGACTGAACACCTGACTGCAGTAGAGGACTATTGCTAGAGCCACGCAGCTAGAAGGCAGGAACCCTATCGCCACCAAATATTTAGCGCCCAGTTGCCATATACCAAAAAATGAAAATTGGTAATTTTAATTCAATTTGAATTAATTAAAATTACCAAAAATCTGTGTCCCACTTATACCCAACAGGAGTTTCACACTGACATTTCATGCCAAACGTTTGCAATCAATGGGACTTGATTTATAACAAAAAACTGTATTAGAAAGTTATTTTTTTTTTACAAATGTTTCTGTCGATATCTTGTTGATCTCGCCAACAATCTATTGTAGTAAAACCTCTTTAACTAAAAGGAGTAAGTTATGCCAAAATGATGTTTCAATGAAACAAATAAAGCAGACATTAATCCTTGGCCATTGAAATGACAACCTTTGGCAGAAGAAACCACTTGTATTTTTTTCTGACGGTTATAAACTAAACAAAGCTTATAAATACATTTCATTGGAGCAACAACACAACTTTCACAACTTGGAGAGTGAGAATTAAATTCTAGGCTTCCTGTGATCAAAAAACTCCAACGGAAAATATGACCAAGTCATACTTAGAATAAATGACTTGGGTGTGCAGCCTTTCTGAGATGAGCGGGCACTAAGACTCTTAGCTCCCGACTGTAGAGCAGACAGGAGATGCAGCAAAGCACCAGCGTCTTCTGGTCTGTGATCCGATCCTCCACGGAGGAAACTGCAACTGTGTGGCCACACCGACCTGAAAATAGGTCGTCCGAGCGAGCGCAGGCTTCTCCCTCTACGTGTTGTGTGTCTCTCCAACATAAACCTGAGGAGGGACAAGTGCTGAACTCCTCCTTCTTCGTGAGAAACGGGGAGGGGGGGGTGACGTGGAAGGTGCTTTCCTCAAAAGGTGTCCCCCTGCCACCGGCTGGGTGGAGGAAGACGGCTGAGGTTGGTGCTTTGAAGTGGGCGAGATGGGCGTCTTCTACACCCTCCATGAATTCCTCTCCCCAAAGTGGTCTCCGCCAGTCCTCTCTTTGGACAGGGGAGGGCGATGCATAGTGCAGAGATGTGACATGACATTCACTCAATGTTTCTGTCAGATTTGGGGGGGGGAAATAAAGATTCAAACAGGAGCTGGGAGAGCGCTTTCATTCCTACATCCATTCTCTAGAATGGCTTACGAGTTTGTTTAGCTTGGCCGACACTGTACTTGTCCCTCTGAGCTGTCTTCGTCGTCTGAGCCGTCCGGGCCGACGCCGCGCAGGCCTGTGATGCGATAGCCCATGTTGAGCAGCATTACCTCCAGCGGGTCAGCGTTCATACGCCGCTGGTTCGCCTGAGCAGCACTCTCCATGTCCTCCACCACTCGCCCGTTCTCAGTCTCTGTCTGTTTTATGAGAAAGTAGAGAGGAGGGGAAAGGGGATACAGAATCAGCTGTGATGGTAAAGGATGTTTAAATATTTTTTTTGTACATTAAATGAACTGAGCTGACATTTTGCCCAACTTTTGTCAAAATATAACAGAATGTACTGTATGTATAAATGCTCCGGAGTTTCAGTTGTTTACCTCTGGTCTAGGATTCCATAATCGAATCACAGGATCGATACCACTGGTAGCCAGGAAGCAGTAGTTGGGGTGAGGCTGCAGGCAGTTGACTATGGACTCATCCCCCTGCAGGATCCTCACCAGGTTAGTGGTCTCCTTCTCCCAGATGAAGAAGGAGCCGTCGTCTGAGCCACTGACAATGTACTGCCCTTTGCTGTAGAGGAAAGGAAACCACTCAGACCTGCGTGACGAGCAGTGCTCTTGGGACACATCGTAGTGATCATGCAATTGTGCAACCGTTTTACACTGAACTTCTTTCACAGAGCAATTGCTCACTTCACTGCACAAGAGTGTAACCACGGCTTTCCCACTTCTGGCGTAGAGCTGCAACGATTAATCGATCGACAGAAAAATAATCAACTATTTTGATGATGGATTAAACGTTAAAAGTAATTTTTTAGTGCAAAAATGGCAGAAAATGCTGTTTTCAGCCTCTTAAATATGGTGATTTCCTGATGTTCTCTGTTTTATATCATATTAAACTGAATATCTCTGGGTTTTGGACTGACAAAACAAGACATTTAAAGACATCACCTTGGACTTTGAGAGACTGGGATGCACATTTTTCACAATTTTCTGATATTTTATAGACCAAATGATTAATCAATGAATCTAGAAAAAATAATCTGCAGATTAAAAATTTTAAAAAGTTATATATATATATATATATATATATGTATACAATTCAATGGGAACTGAGCTTTGTGTGTTACATTATGTGTAATGTAATACAGATGTAAGGTCTGATTGATCTTTGTGATTTTAAAGTGGATATTTTAAACTTCATAAGAAATGTTTGACTGTTGCTCAATCACACAACCGTGTAGATACAGTACCTAGAGCCTACATTTATGAATGGAAGCTACTTTTCACTGTAGGTTTTTGCTCTACTGATTCTCCACTGTAGATTTATTGTTGTCTGTCTCGAGCCACAGAGCTTGTGACTGCCCCCTAGTGAGGCCTCATCAGACTGGGAAGTGAGATCTACTGACCTTCCAAAGAAGTTGGCCTCTTTGATATCAGTGGTGGTGTTGCAGTGCCCACAGTATCTGTGCTTGTAGTCAAAGCTGCGCTCTCTCAGCACCAGCTCGTCTTCAGGGATGGACTCCTTCCGACTGAATGAGTGGAATCGAATGGAGCTGTTGGCCTTCTTATCTTCTGCTGGTGAGGAGAAAAAAAAATAAATCATACTTTTACGCTTACAAATAAACAAGGGCTGTCTGTTACTCTTGAAATGCAAAACTAACATAAATACACACATACAAGACAGCTGTTTACTTACAGTACCAGTACAAAAGATTTGTTTTAGCGCCGTTTCACTCTCCCAACTGCATTTGCATACTTTGTAAGTAAAGGGATTATCCTGTGGCAGTGTGGTTTGTATGTTCATGTCAAGATCAAACTGTGTACATACTGTATTTCTTTAACAAATGAGAGCTACTGCAAATCAGCAAAGTACCAGTTCACTCTTTTCTACCTGTTTCTGTCTTGGTGAAGAGAGCAGCCTTGATATCTTTATCCAAGGAATCACAGGCACTACTGTGCGCCTGCTCTGGAAACTTTCCTTTGAAATCATCCAGACACTCCAGAGCTTCAGACACATACTTCAGCTCAAACAGACACCGCGCCAGCCTGAAATGAGCCTTCAGGTGACCAGGGTTTAGAGTCAGAGCCTTCAAGCAGTCCCTGAGGGCGTCGTAATGGTCTCCATCCCTGTGAATCACACGTGTAAACAAACACTTGCTTTTATGGCGTTCAGGAGAAGGTGATCATCTCTGCGCGGGCGACAAAATGAGGCCTACCATTTGCGTTTCATGTATGCCGCCGCGCGGTTCCCATACAGCATGGCGTTGCAGCTGGCCTCGTGAATGCCTAAACTGTACAGCTGGATGGCCTGCGTCCACTGCTGCCGTGCGAATGCGTCATTGGCTTGTTGCTTTATCTTCTCCAAGTGAGCGGGGAGCTCAGCAGCACTAAAACAAAGAGAGCAGAGGAAACATCACTCAAGTGTGTCCATGATCAAACCTTTAAACAGTCAATCACTGACAGGGTGAGAAGACAAACCTAGATCGCATCTCGTTTCCGGCAAATCGAATACGGCTGGTTGGCAAGAGTATTCCGTTGGAGACGCCGTTGGTTGTCTTTCCGTTCTGTACGTCTCCTGGGAAGCAAAAGTTTCAGAAACCACCAATACATCTAGAGATATGGTACTTTATGTACTTTTATGTGCCACCCTTCGAGAACTTTTTGTTAATATATGTATATGGCACAGACCTACCTGTTGATGACTGGCACTTTTTTGGAATCAAGAAAGTGTATGGCCTCTGTTTAAACGTCAAGTCAAACAGATACACCTGGAAGACAACCATACGAATGTAATGTTTAAACAAAGAAACAGAAATTGATAACTCCTCTCACCATTCCTTGTTTGTTCTAAGAAGCGTTACCTGTTCACCACCCATGTTAACTAGCAGCTCAGTGCCATCGGGACTGAAGGTGACATAGGTGGCCACCAGGACCCTCAGGCGATTATTGTAGTCTGGGAGTTTCACAGGCAGGTGCCCTGGAGCATTCAAACAGAAGCTAATGTTATTCAACCACATCCTGCACAGTCCCTTTCAACCTGCACATTTCCTCATGTCATTCCTATATAATTTGAACACAAATGCACCCATTAAATAAATTGGATACCTGACAATTAAAACCATATATGCACCTGCAACGTAATACTGCCCGGCTCCGTCTGGGATCGGCTTCTGTCTTTCACAGAATGTGTGCACAGCTGCTGAGGTGCTCTGACTCATAGATTTCCTGTGTTAAACGAAAAAAAAAAAACTGGTTAAAACCTAGTTGTGCACGTCTATGTCAAAACCACATTTGAGCGGATGTTGAATAATTATTACCACAGAATGACGTCAGAACCCAAACCCACCTGTAGTTGTTAATCATCCTGATGTCATAGAGGCGAACAAAAGGCCCGTTGGCTCCCACTGCCAGGTAGTTGTTGTCCCGTGGGTTCACAGCTAGACACTTGGCCTCGACCAGCTGACCACAGAACTCTGTCAAGTCGATCAGCACCTCCGAGCGCTTACTGCTCTCTCGCAAGTCGTATTGTCTGTAGTGAACATGGAGAATGTAAACACATTAGCTGTAGCAAAATTAGGCATGGGACAGGGTGTAGCACTCAAGTCTAGTCTTGGTTGTTCTTGAGTAAACTTTTTTGAAGTCCTGCACAAGCCTTGGACTCATGCCTTGTTGGACTCAGACTTTTCTTGGTGTCAGGCTTAGCTATTGAGAACTGGTCAAGTTGTCCCTGGCTACTGATTTGGGATCAGTTATACAGAACATTAAAGGAAGTAGACACATCAGTAGCAAATATCAGATAAAATTCAAGGTTTATGGATGTAACGTTAGACTGTAATGATCCTCAAACCTAAATTCTATGCATTGATTAGTTTCATGTTAGAGGATAGATCAATATTGTTTATAGATAGATTATTTCTGTCCATCCTAACTCATTAATCACCATATTAGCATTGGAAAGACACTATTGCCTATTATGGTCTTGAACAGGACTCGATTTGCTATGAACTCGGTCTTGACTTGGTCTCAACCGCCTTAGGACTTGGTCTGGACTCGGTCTCGACTGGACCTGGTCTTGGACTTGACTTGGACTCGATTAAGTTGGACTTGACTGCAGCCCTGGCGTGGGATATCTGTTGCCTTTGTTAAACAGAACAAGGTGATTTAATTTCGAACCTGATGATGCCGTCCTCAGCAGCACTCCAGAAGGTGTTGGGCCACATGGGAGCTGTGGCGATGCGTTTGACTCTGTTGGTGTGATCGGAAAACATGTGGATGGTTTCCTTCACCGACAGGTCGTGCACGTGGACCTTTGTGTCCGCAGCGCCCGTTATCAAAATCCTGTCCCCGGAGTGAGGGAGGAACTGTATGGACACACAAAAAAACACCACAATTAATTGATAAGTACCGTTTCCGAAGGCTTCTCTTTCAAGCATATAGTGATCTGATTATTGCCAGTAACCACAGATTAAGGCAAAGGTGTTTACACAGAGAGAAATTAAATGACCAGTCCATTAATATTCCCATTTCTATGCTGTGGATCATAGTCTGATAAATAGCTTTAAACGCCACCTCCACATCATCTTATGCTGTAACATAGTCCCTCCAGTATTTGACCTCATTACCAAGCTTTCTGTGATGGAGCTACAGTGGTATACCCCTGTGGCGATTCTGCAATATAATTGTGTCTTGTACAAAGATGGTTTTCAATCAAACAAGTCTCATTAAATGGCCAACAGTGCCACCTAATGTGCAGGAAGTGAACTTGTATCATAGAGAGCATTTTTAACTAAAGAAGGGGTGAGGTGAGGCAGAGCAAAGTGTCTTACCTGCAGAGCAATTGTTCATATGACATCCAGAATTTTCACATTTTAATCAAATCATGACTAGATTATCAACATGCAGCCACCTGTAAATAATTTCAACCCACTTTCCCCTCCTACCATCCAATGTATCCATCTTACAATCAGCCCCTCCTTACCTTTACAGAGAATATATTTGCTGCATGACCTGTGTGCATAGTTGTAAGCTTCTTGTGCCTGAAGGGATCCCAGATGATGGCATGTTGATCATCTGAGCCTGAGGCCAGTAAACTGCAAACAAAGAGAATCACCAGGACAGGTCAAGCAACATTTGTTCAGGCTCTTAACTACTAATACCATTTAAAGGACCAATATGTTATATATTTACTGTAATAAATCATAAAATGTCCCTGATATGTCATCAGAGATTTAGGAAACATGCTAAGTTGAAATACTGGCTTCTCCGACAACAATGCCGGTATGTTCTCCTTTTGAAATTTCCATTCCAGACCGGAACGGAATGTCTGTTTTTGTTTTGGCCGGTGTGATCCCGTCTACTGCCCATTTCAACACCCGTTGCCACATATGAAACAAATTGACCAGAAAACACAGCCTTCTGCAGCCATAGAAACAAGCAAACAAACTGGATCAACAGAGATAACGTTAAATAATCAACTGCTTAAAGAACAATTTTGGGGACATGGTTGGCCTGTTGTGTCATTGTTGGCAATAAGCAGTGAAGCAGCATCATTTAGAACTGAAACATAACAGCATACTAATTTTATTTGGACATATAACCCAGCCATAATAGGCCTTCATGGTACATACGGTGTGTATAAAGTACCTAAGGATAAGACTATAGTTATACAGTGATGTAAAGCAGCCAGTGATCCCAGGTCAGAGACTATAATTGTACATAAGGTGAAATTTACAAGACTTACTCTCCTCGTTCATTCCATTCCAAACAGTTGACGCAGCCGGTATGGCCCTGTTGAGACAGAGAAGACAGATAGGTAGAATTTATTTAACCAGGTAAAAACTCATTGAGATTAAAGAGTGACCTGGCCAAGAGGGCAGCACAGACATTGTTACAACAATAAAAACAAACAATACAAGCAGACAAATACAACAGTTACATGCCACAAGTGAACGAGCATACTATCCAGTTTTTCATGCAACAGAAAAACAGCTATATTGCACAAAACGGGTCAATCTAGAAAAATGCTTCAATGAGAAATTCAAGAGCAAATCATATCGACCAAGAGTGCCACATTCTTGATCCTTTAGAATGGACTTAAATTCCCCCCATAGTAACCAGCTCTGACAATTTCAGGTCCTTCTGTACATTACTCCAGGAAGAAGGAGCAGCGTATTTAAAAAGTTTTTTGCCTAGCTCCTAGTTCTAACCTTTGGGACCAACATCTGTAGAATATTGTGAGAGCGCGGGCCATATTGATTTTGGTTCTTGTACATGTATGTACACAGATATGAAGGAACCAGTCCAAGGAGCGATTTATATATAGGAGCCAACTAATGCGAAAGTCATACAGAGATGGCCATTTAGCAGCCGCATACAAGGTACAGTGGTGTTTGATAATACACAGAAATATGTTCTCTCTTTCCCTTTCCCACACACACAAACACACACTTGCTGTCACCGACCTGAAGCTCAGCCTCCAGTCCAAGTCTTTTGATGAAAGGATCAGTCACATGGTAGAACCTTTGGAAGCCTGATGCATTATTGTCCTAAAAGACATGAATCAAAGTCTCCATCAGACTTTTGCACATAAGATAGATAGATTGATAGATTGATAGATTGATAGATTGATAGATAGATTGATAGATTGATAGATTGATAGATTGATAGATAGATAGATAGATAGATAGTAACTTTATTGATCCAGAGGGAAATTCAAGTTTCCAGCATCACAGTTCCATAGTGCAAAACATGTTAGTAAAAAGGCAGTAAAAAAGTTAAGAGTGCAAAGTACAAAAATATACCAGATATAAAAATACAAGGAGATGAAGAAAAACTGTTAAAACTGAATATAGTGCAGGGTAACAGCTGTGATACACGTCTATTGAAAAAAGTGGATATAGTGCAGAAGAGACTGTTCAAAATGAGTATAGTGCAGGATAACTCCAGTAGCTTAGTCTATGAAAATGCATTGTGTGCATTATTATCTGTCCTGCAGACCGTCCTCCTTTGTCCTCCCTAGAGAGGTGTTGTACATAAAGAAAGGATCAACACAAAATGTAAACAATCCTTTTGGTTGAGGGATCTTTCCATCAGTTTTTATCAGTTCGTTGTGTAATAGATTGAGCTCACAGGATGCTCTGCACACTTTGTTTACTCACTCTGATCTGCCTGTGCAGGATGTCTCTGGTGATGTTGACAGTAGTCATGGCCTCACCACAAAACATAAATTAGGATCTGGGGCTGGAGGTTTCCAGGGGTCAGAGCTCAGATGACATTTACTCTGTTTTCTTGGAGAATGCGCTGCAAGGCAAGGCAGGTTTATTTATATAGCAAATGTCACACACAATGGCAATTCAAAGTGCTTTACCAAGCAGAAAGTGCATAAGATAAAGATTTGGTAAGGAAAAACATTAAGATATGGTAGATATAACACAGGAAGGCAGTGATTTCACCTTACTCTAGTGTCAGTTATAGAGCAAAGGTAAGGAGAAGGTGGTAACCCTTTGAAGTATTCACTAATTATGCATTAAAAACAGCTGAAACATGTCATGTAACTGTGACTTTGCTCACACCAGAGCCTTAAACACACACAGCTCACCGTCAACCAGCAACAACAAGGCGACTTAATGTAGCTAACTAGCATGTTAGCTGATGCAGCTACAGTCAGTATTATAATCCACTGACTGTTTCCACAAAACACCTGACTGTTATTTAACATTAAGGCTCTGTTAGCCTGCAGGTATCAGAGTTATCCAGCTCTGCATCGGGCCTTTAAGAGACCAGTAACGTTATTAGCGCTCCGTTAGCAGTCGTTACCTTGCTAGCTAAACACACCGTCCACTTCATGTAACAGTAAACATTAGAGACGCTTTACTTTCTAATCCACCGCTACTAAAGCAATCTCACCGCTTTCCTTCAACTCAAATGTCTTCTGTCAAGAGATGTCCATTTAATAAACGTGATAAATCACACTCTATGTGAGTTTGTTGACAGGATTTCTCGCTAATACCTTCTGTGACATGAACACAACCCTCCTCCCACTGAGACCAGCACGTCACTCACGTAACAAGCAATAACTTCCGCTCTGGGTTTTATTTCAGAATAAAAGCATTCCACCTACAAATTAAAGGTCTCATATCGTGCTCATTTTCAGGTTCATACTTGTATTTTGTGTTTCTACTAGAACATGTTTACATGCTGTAATGTTAAAAAAAATCTTATTTTCCTCAAACTGTCTGCCTGAATATACTTGTATCTACCCTCTGTCTGAAACGCTCCGTTTTAGTGCATTTCAACGGAATTGCAACGGAATTGCGTAGCTAGGAAACAGTTTGGGTCCATGTTTACTTCCTGTCAGATGATGTCATTCACATACACTGCAACCAGGAAATAAACCGGGACACATTTAGAATGTTTTTGTTTAAAACCGTGTAATGCTCTAAATATTGTATATTTGTGACATCACAAATGGACAGAAATTCGAATGGCTTGTTTCAAACTCACAATTTCTGAATACGGGCTGTGCGAATTTCTCTGTATATTGAGCGTTTTGATAGTTTAACAGTTTTTATATAGTAATTAAACCTGCATAATAATATAAAAGACATGAAAATCTCCTTTAAGGCGTATATTATTAAGATATTAACAACAATTTATATAGCACAAATAAAAGCAAATAAGCTGCAAAAAATAACTATACAGTCTATACAGCGTTTTATGTGATACTAAAGTTGACAACTTTTGAAAACACTTTTTTTTTTTAGGATAGCATTCCTATAAGTAGAAGGTTATGAATATATGTATGTATACATCCGTTTCTGGACGCATGTGTACATTTATACACATTTATATATATATACTGTATATTTGTTTATCAACTTGTCCCACTATTTTACCACTTCTATTATTATTGATATGTTCTGTGATGTTCTGTTTTAGCAGTTACCATATTTGTTTGACTCTATCTGCTTTTATTGTCTGATGTTGTGTTTTAGCAGTTACCATATCTTTTACTTTATTTATCTGCTTTTATTGTCTTGTGAAGCACTTTGTAACATCTGTTTTGAGAAGTGCTATACAAATAAATGTATTATTATTATTATTATTATTATCATAAAGGATAATTCCTCGTGTTAATTAACAGCCAATTACTGACATGTACTTTTACAGCATATCCAAGCATTATGAGGGGAAAATCCATTTTATTGTAAATGAAGGAATAAAGTGACTGAATTGTACACTGATTTATTTTAATTGATTATATGTGTGTGTGTTTTTGTATGTGTATATACTGCGTGTGCATATATGTGTATGTATGTATATATACTGTATGTATACAGTATATATGTATATATAAATAGATTTTATTTTATTTTATGTTTTTTATTTTATTTTATTTATTACTTATGTATATTCTTTTTACTTATTTGATCTTTTTTTGTATATAATATGTTTTTCCTGTATTTATACTGGCTTATTTTATATTAATATTAGGTTTGTTAAGTTTATTTGTACCGAGAATGTTATTATTGGGGACGTTTGTGAATGTTTGTTCTGTTGTTTCAAAATGAACAAAAAAACAATATATATAATATTGAAGAAAAAAAAAATGAAGGAATAAAGTGAGACAGTCACCTTTATGTACTAGTTACATAGAACGAGAAAGAAGAAATACTTATAGAAGAAAAAGAAAATACTTTATTGTCTGCTTTTCGTGTACAAAAGGCAGAAATTTGTCTTTGGTTCGAATGTGCAAAAACTGCTATTAAAAGAATACATTAGAACAACAGACCACATCCAGACAGACACACATTACACATTAAAACACAATACACCACTAATGGCTACATTAAAAAGTAGCACCAGGTAACAGGACTGAATTAAAGTTAAATAAATAGATATAAAGTGCTGTTTGCTGAGGTAGCAGGCTGGCTTCGGAAAGTGGCTGTCCTTAAAAATTAAGATACTTTATGGCAACAGGGACAGACAATTTTTTATATTTGTTTTTCTTTGCCCTGAGAGCAGCAGCTGAAAGTGGTGATTTAAGGGATGGCTGTGGTGATCTAAGATTTTGCTACTTGGACTGCTTTGCCATGGTGATAGGACAGTGAGGGTCTGTATGCAGCCTGTGATTGTAGTGCCCAGCTTGACTACTTTGGAAAGCTTTGTCTTGCTTTTGACACTTAGCTGCTTGAACCAGGACATAATGTTAAAAGTGAGTACACTTTCAATTAGGTTATTAGTATACACTGTTTAAAGTGCATTGGCTGATCTCTAAACTCCATACAAAGTTCTGACTCTGAGCTGACCATACTTCAGTGCCAGTGGCAGCATAAAACAGGCAGAATTAATATGAGACTGCCAGGTGCGTCTAACAACAGTGGAGTTAAAGAGCATTTAAAGAGATGTCTTTGGTGTTCTATTGCATACCAGAGGTGGACTAATTGAAGAAATGGTCTCTTTGATAGTAAAACACTGATGTTGTTAAAGGCAAAGCTGGAGGATGAAGCGCATGTTCATATTCTCATTTGCATTGCTTTGGCAATGGTGTTGATGTAATTTTTAATTTTTAATTTTTGTGTGAGAGTATAAGACCCCATGACCAAAAACCTGAAAAAGCGTGTCTAGATCTCCTTTTGTGTGGTGTGAATACATTATAGATTCTTTTATAAATTATTCCCTTCTTATGTATTATTTTTGTCTTATTTAGTATACTTTAAACCAACAGCTAGTGTTGTGTCAGAAAAGATGTGTTGCCTTATATGCAACAGACTTGATGGATGTATTATATATATATATATATATATATATATATATATATATATACATTTTAGCAAGAGATTTGTTGATTAAGCATCTTACAACATTGCAGATCACAAAGTGAATACTGAACACAAAAGAGGAATCTCTAACATGACTCGTATTTCTTCATAACACCCTGCCTCAGCTCTTTTCAACTGTGGTATTTTCACTAAAGCCCCAGGGCCAAAGCTCATGTTCTCCAACGAGGGTATGCTTTATTCTAGGTGTTCAGGTAGCACATTTTTGCAAGCATATGGAATTATTCTCATTTAATTGTTGTGCATAATTTGTTGCACAAAGAAAAGACGAAATTAAACAGATGTTGTAAGTGGTTGTATTCCATCCACTGCAAAAAAATCCTGACTTGCAGCCTATATGCGTCACTGGTGTGCAGTGTTGCAAATGTTATCATCGATGTCCCAACTTCCTACAACAAACTGATGTCAGCATTTGTGGTATTTTCACTTATTGGACATCCAAAGCTGTTCTGTTTGGTGTGAACTTCATTGTAGGAGAAAAGCAGACGTGTTTAAATACCGGTAAGTGGAATATTTTTTATATGTAGGAAGGAATAAAGTGACTGAATTGTACACTGATTTATTTTAATTGATTATATGTATGTGTGTTTTTGTATGTGTATGTACTGCGTGTGCATATATGTGTATGTATGTATATATGTATATAGTATATGTATGTATATATAAATAGATTTTATTTTATTTTATTGTTTTTAATTTAATATTTTTTTTACTTGTGTATAAGCAGAAGAGCAGATGTGTTTAAATACCAGTAAGTGGAATATTTTTTTATATGTAGTGTCGCTTTTGAAAAATAGGAAATTTGAATTTCCAGATGTTGCATATTGGCAGTTAGTGTAACTTTAATATACGCCTCTGCAAAAAAAAAGACAGCATTTTACCACAGTAGTATTCCCCTCGATTCAAATTACTTTTGTAGTCTGATTAAATATATCTATTTCTTAAGCTTAATAGCTTTTAACACTTTTGAACCCTTGTGGAAGCCTTATTTTCTAGGTTATTCGCGCCACTAAACGCATCTTCTGTTAGGGTTCGTTCGTTTTGTGTCACAGATTGAAACTGCCGACGGTTCCCCAGACAACATAAAGCGTCACTGTTCAACGGGCGGCGCTGTAATATTAAACAAGCGTTCATTGTGTGTTTGATGGGTCGTCTGCCATCAGAGTGGATCAGTTCAGCAGCAGCAGCGGATGGTACAGATTCAGCTCCGGGTTGCTAGCCTCAAACTGAGATTTGTTCCTGCTTTCTTGTGTTTATGTGAAACAGAAAGGTAAAGTTATATTTTTTCTCAGCGCCTACAGCTAGTTTAGCTACAGTAATGTAAGCTGACAGAGATGTGTAAGGTTAATGTTAACTCTAGTAGCTTAGCAACGATGTGTAGCTGTTAGCTGCTAGCTGCTAGCTTGTTAGCCGGAAACGGATTTGTCATGGATTAGCTAAAACGGTTAACGGTGCAACACAATAAAACTACACATTATGGCGAGTAAATCATAAAAAAGCTGTCTCTTTAAATCAGCATAGACTTAGGCAACTATGGTTGTCGCATTTAGCTCTTAGTATCATAACATTTAAATACATTTAGCTAACTTAGTTACCCTGACAGGTTAAGTGCTAGCAGTCATTTCCTTTATGAATTAGCTTTGTTAAGAGGATTAGTTTAGTAACAACCAGACTGACTCTCAGTCTGCTCCTATCCATTAGCCATCATTTTAATGTGCTTGCCACACATATTGTACACAACTTCCTGTAGCCTCTTATAGTTATAAGATAGATAGATGGAGAGATAGGTAGATAGATAGATAGATAGATAGATAGATAGATAGATACTGTAGATAGATAGATAGATAGATAGATAGATAGATAGATTGATAGATACTGTAGATAGATAGATAGATAGATAGATACTGTAGATAGATAGATAGATAGATAGATTGATAGATACTGTAGATAGATAGATAGATAGATAGATACTGTAGATAGATAGATAGATAGATAGATTGATAGATACTGTAGATAGATAGATAGATATTGTAGATAGATAGATAGATAGATAGATTGATAGATACTGTAGATAGATAGATAGATTGATAGAGATAGATAGATAGATGGATATATATGGATAGATATAGATGGATGGATAGATAGTAACTTTATTGATCCTGAGGGAAATTCAAGTTTCCAGCATCACAGTTCCATAGTGCAAAACATGTTAGTAAAAAGACAGTAAAAAAGTTAGTAGTGCAAAGTATAAAAAAAATATACCAGATATAAAAATACAAGGAGATGAAGAAAACTGTTAAAACTGAATATAGTGCAGGGTAACAGCTGTGATACACGACTATTAAAAAAGTGAATATACAAATACACATATATATATCTATACATATGAATATAGTGCAGAGGAGACTGTTAAAAATGAGTATAGTGCAGGGTAACTCCAGTAACTTAGTCTAAAGTGCACTGTGTGCATTATTATCTGTCCTGCAGACCGTCCTCCTTTGTCCCCCCAACTCCCTAGAGAGGTGTTGTACAGTTTAATGGCTCAGGGGACAAAGGATTTCCTGAGTCTGTCTGTGGAGCACTTGGGGAGCAGCAGCCTTATTATGTTTGTGTAACACATTATGTAACGCTAAGACATGTGCACATGTTGTTTATTTTTGTTGCTACACCAGAGCAGTCTGTGGAGGTTGTTGAGGGACAGATGAATTTGATAGGTGAGCAAGTCAGTCATTGGCTAACAGCTGTTGAGTCCTAGGCTGTGGACCTGCAGTTCATAATAAACAGTATGCAAGAGAGGAGCTTTTGTTTACTGGTTCATCACAAACACATCCTCTTTCTCTGTTTTAAGATAAGATAAGATATACTTTTATTGTCCCCGTGGGGAAGTTTTTCCTGGATTCCGTCCAACTGCAGTTATACACACTATATTAAAACAGCATCAACAACAATAATAAACGATTCCACACAAGACAAGGAAACAGTTCCACAGAAACAGATGTTTCAACACATACACAGTCCACGTACATAATGGCACATACTATCACACACACCTAGGCAGGTATTGCACCCAGGTAGTGCACTGCACCGTCTACCGTCTTGCCCATATTGCATAGACAATAGCCCAATATTACACAGGTGCAACATATTGCACTGTCCCTATTTAACATATTGCACTGTCCCTATTTAACATATTGCACTGTCCCGATTTAACATATTGCACTGTCCCTATTTAACATATTGCACTGTCCCGATTTAACATATTGCACTGTCCCGATTTAACATATTGCACTGTCCCTATTTAACATATTGCACTGTCCCGATTTAACATATTGCACTGTCCCTATTTAACATATGGGCAGTGCAATATCCCAGTTGAATAAATCTTAAGATGTCATACATTTGCTTATTTGCTTAAGAGACTGAGAAGTTAACTTCCAAGGCACTCCAAGAATTTGGCCAGTGATATTTTTTTCAAGTTGGTTAAAAACTAAATAACCTTAAAATATTGCGTCAATGTGTCTGTACTGTATGATAATATAATTTTCTCCTCATCTCAATCAGGTGACATTGTCTCGTATGGAATGACAACCTCACATAGATATATTGAATCCAAACCAGCGGGTAAGTGTGTTGACACTCTGCAGTCAAAATGCATACCATGTGTCGATTCAGCATGTGTTGATGTACTCATCTGTTGCCTTTGTCCTGTTTCGCAAATATACATTAGCTCGGTTTGCTGACATGGAGTGGCAGACGCCAGCTGTGTCAGAGAAGTTCCAAAGCCGTTTTGGCCGCCGGCCTGGAACAGCGGACAGCGGGGACACTGGTCTTGGCACCTCAGCATCTGACAGCACAGAAGGTGATCACATTTTAGCTTGTTCTTCCCTTGCCTGTAGCGTGTATTGTGTAACATTGTTTTGAAGTCTGTCTGTCAGTGGTGGAGCTCCAGTTTGCACTCTATACAGACGGAGGTTGGTGCTTCTTGTCAGCTGCATACATGCACTTTTACAGGATATATCTGTGTTTATCATTAAACTTACATACTTTTAAACTGGTATTAGCTTGAAAGTTGAGACCAGTTATATAATGTAGAATGTAGAGAAGCCACACATGGCCATCAGACTCAACCACAACCTCTTTATGTGCCGAGGCTGAAAAGACTTTGTCTTCACGTTTGTGTTGGTGTTTCTTAGGCTATTTAAAGAGCGAGAAAAATGTTCCTGATCCACTGTGGGTGCTCGGGAGATTCGCAGAGGTAGATTAAAGTCCTAGCCAAAAATGCCCCACGGCTCTGCTGCACTGCTCTGGTGTTATAGTTAATTGGGAGGACGAGGTGTTGGGATGCCAGGACTGGACAGCTAAATGGAAACTGGACCTTGCCTGTGGCATGACACGTGACAGTCAACAAGTTTATGTTATGAGGACTTTAAACGGGAATATCCCACTGGAGAAAATGTGAAATCTCACTGGAGATGGGGCGTGTGTGCATGTACTATATTTATGTGCAATGAGTGGAAAAAACAACAGACACACAGTATCAGAAAGTTTCCATGTTATTGCTGGTCAGCTGGGGAGGATGGTCTCTTGGGTCAACAGGACACACTATAAAATAATAGACTGAAAAAACATCAGAAGTGTATCAACACTGTTGGGTTTGAACTTCATAAAGATGGTATTTATGGCAGGGCTGCCTGATGGAAACTATTCATAACAACTACAAACAGGTCAACAGTTTCCTTACATAAAGTTACATCTATTTGTGTTGGCTTCCCTGAGGTAGTCCTAAGGAGACATTTAACTCATCTTTTGGCAATTGGTAAACATAGAGGTGGATCTTTAATGGTATGGTAATCACTCTGAACAGTTGTGTAACAGCGAAGGTACAGTATATGGGTCCATTTTCTACACTTTTGTAATGAGTCTGCACACTCCTGCATCAATAGATTTCTGTTTTCGTGCTTCACTGACCACTGTGGTGAATTAAAAGATCTCTGCACACCTCCTGTCACTAGATGTAAATATCACTAACCCTGAAAGGGAAGGTGTAGAGAACAGCTTGTAATGTTAGTAGTCGCATATCTTCCAAATAACTGAATATGCATTATCTTGAGGTGTCCAGTGTTATCTTTCAAGCCCTGAGCACACCGTTCACTGAGCTTGTAAGACAACATTTCTAGGAGTTTTCTAGCTGCATTCAAGCAACTTGTAGCCAAGCTTCTTATTAGATTCTTAATATTCATCAATTGTTAGGTTTGCATGATTTTGTTCCTCAACCGTGTACATGTTTATGTGATGTTTTGGATGCATTTCCTCCAAAGCTGTTGTCTTCATTTTAGCTTTTTTTTATGAATGTAACTACAGACCTCACTTGTTTAGTTACAACTGCTGGTACTTGTACAGCTTTGTCCAGGCACTTAAACCGACAGCCGTGCCTAGCAACATGACAATTAGTACCAAATTTAGCCACAATAATGACCTGTTGTAGATAATACCGTGTAGCATACTTCAGGGTGTAAATTAAACAGCTTTGAGGCATGGTCACACATGCATGAAACTAACATTCGCCTCCCATGTGTGACTGTGCCTTTAGAATACTAGGCATTTAAACAAAAACAAAAAATAAGATGGGAACATTGTTTTTGGATTTAAAACATTGTATTTTACAGCTGCAGGTTTATTTCATTGTGTTATATACTTTCCAAAGGCAGGAATGTCTGTTCAGCAAACATCTAGCAAATGTTCTTCTTACAGAGTAGTTTAAACTTGTTCTAGCCAGTCATCATGAATCAGTGGAGCCTGGAGGCTTCTTTTATATGTGAAGTTATACCTTGCTGAAAGCTTGGATGTTGTTTCCATAATATTCTTGCCTTTTTACTAATTATTATTATTTTCCTCTGTGATTGAGAAAAAAAGTTACTTTCTAGTTTAATGAAGTTGTGCTTTAAAGTGGGCAGGAGAAACGTATCCCATTCAGTTATTGACTTTGGATGGAACTCGTGTGTGATGTTACAGTGGGAGGAGGCAAGGTGCTTAAATAAGCGGCACCCACAGATCACTCTGTAACATGAGAGGTGGGCTATAAATACCCCTAACCTTTCCTGTGTATGCCTGGTTGTGTGTTTGCTCAGAACTTTGGTACAGGCTGGTTTGGCTGTTGGAGGACAATACGATTTTGGGCACAGGGCCTGCCTGCTGCGCCACTGTCAGTCTTGGCTTTCATAGGTCGATTTGGTTCTGTCCAGAAATGCAGAGGACGGACTTTTGTTTTCACTTAGAGCGTTCTGCAGCTGAGCTCACCTCAGTTCAGCTGTAGAAAAAATGCAGCTAATAACATGTTTGTTGCGTTCGAGTGAATGCCGGGTTTCCAGACTTCAACAGGTCTCTCAGGTTTGTAATGCTGTTGAAATCAGAGTTATGTAACTTGGAATTGTGTTGGGGCTTGTGGAGATATCAGTAGGTTGGTTGTAGTGATCTTAGCTGTCTTCTTGAAGTTGATCTGTAAGGTTTCCAAATCATTTTTGTGCATGCTTAATGGAGTGGATTGGGTGCGTACTCTGAAGTCTGAGGGTGCTTCTTTTTTTATGTTAAAGGAATAATCTCAAGAGTTTATGCTACTTAAAAAGTTCTATTGTAACAGACAGTAGATTTGAATTGTTTTACATGTACACTCAGTGGCATGGCAACTAACTCAAGCTTCATCAATGCTATATAGCAACATATGTTTTTGTTAATGATGTAATTCAGAGCTTTTATTCTGCGCATTGGTGTAAGTCTATTATAAGCCTATTCCCTGGGTTGAGTCAGTCAGAGACAGTTAATTCTTTCAGTGGTGACACCTCATCATCAAAGTAGGCCACCCATAAACCCTGCCGCATCTACTTTACATCACTGACTGAAAATAGAGAAAATGGCCCGCAGTAGTGCTCTAGATATTCTGTGCTGATTCAAAAAGGCCTATCTGTATATTGAATAGTGAGAGAATAACAGTTAATTGACTCTCTCTTCTTTTACTCTTTAAAGATTTCTGCAGTTCCAGCAGCAGCCCCCCTTTCCAGCCCATCCGTAGTCAGATCCCCATACCCACTGCACATGTCATGCCATCCACGGCCGGAGCCCCGGCCCCCAAGCCCCAGTCATGTGTCCAGGAGGACTCCCTGTCCTCCGGTGACGGTCACAGGTCTTCCTCTAGCTCCAGAACCCCAAGCGGCTCCACTTCGAAGTCTTCCTCTCTCTCCAAATCTGCATCTTCGCCCAACCTGGATGCTCAGGCCGGTGTGGGAGGCGATCATGTAGGACCAAGGCCAGACTGCCTGAGCCGCTACCGCAGCCTCGTCAATGGGCTGGACCACTCGCTCTTCCCCTTGGATCACACGCGGATGGATGAGGGCCAGAGGTTTGACACTCCTGCTGTGGAGCCTACGCTAAATCAGTCAGCCCTGCTGGGGGGGTTATGCCCTGATGTCAGACTCCGATTACAGGCGACCGGGATTAGAGACACCCCAGACTGTGTGTCTGAGGCCTACAGGGGAGGCATGGAGCACAGCTATAAGGTTCTGCCTGAAGCTAGGCCTGGGGTTCCCGTCACAGCAGAAGCCTCTAATCAGAGGGGCAGTCAGCTCGGTGCGGCTGGATCCGCTGGAGTTTATGCAAACCCTCTCAGCCTGCAGACACAGGCTCTGCTGAGGGAGCACGCAGGCTCCAAAGGTTATGAGCCATTGCGGCAGGACAGATGTGGTGAACTGTCCAGCTGGCAGCAACAACAGCAACATAAGCAGCAACTGGAGAGTTTACGCCTGCAAGTGGAACAAATGCAGGTAAGCATTTATTTTAGATAGGAAATTATACTGCACTAGAGTCACATTAGACACACTTTAGAGTTGTTTTATTTGTTTCATAAATGTCACTGCTCTTTTTGGATCATAGTATAGAGGGTAGACACTCACTCTTTCTGATAATACCTCCGCTGGGTAGCAAAACAAACTTGTTTTTCTCTGAGGAAAACACCGTAATAATGTAAAGGCCTCTGGAGTAGACATGTGGGGCAGTCGGTTGTTTGTGGACATTGAAATCTGCCCAGAAATGTAGTTCCTGACACATATATAGGTCAACATTGCCACTAAACAAAGCCTGAAGCCATACAGACAGCTTGTCCTATTTTATAGCAGGATTTGTCAAGTCAATAAGCAAAATCAAAATCACAAGAACTTCAAAGGATTTTCTGGTGTCTACTGTCAGGTTTATAAAAACAGTTTAATTTAATTAAATGTTTAATTCAGGAAATCCCATGCTTTATCAACACTACACAGCTTGTCACAGCTTCCCTTTTGCAGTCTGTAAAAAAGCTGTCGAAATGGTAAAAAGCTCATTGCACAACAGCTCTTTATCCCCCCCATGGCAGGTACTGACTGAGTGCCACTCTGGAGTGACTTCCTCGTACTGTGTGTTGACACATTAACTGACATTTTATCACGTATTTTTTTAAAACTGGGTAGATTATTCTAACGCAAAATCCGATTGGACCCATACAGGTTTTTACCGTTTAAAGAAATTGTGGAACTTCTTGCAAGTTTTAGTCATGATGATCATTCAAACATTGTCTCAAAAACTACATGATTGGCAGTTAAAGCTCTGAGGGGAACATTCATTCATTCATTCATGGTGCTGAATGTATTCTTAATCTTCACGGCACCAGAATACAGCGACATTTGGCAGCGCTTTCAGTGTGTGTTGGAAAAAAATACTTTAAATAGTCTCTGAGATGGAATTACACCCTATTCTAAAGAGAGATTGGCACTGCTTGATACTCATCAAGTTTTCGTTCTCTTTTGTGATAGCCGTTTGAAATTGACCGTGTTGTTATTGACAAAGTATCTGTTCCTCTGTTGTCAGATGACTGCTGTGATACAAGAATAATTTGATCAGGTGTCAGGCTAAGCAAGGCTAGCGGTAATTCCTGAGCTGTTTGCATTATGTTTTGTGGCTATTTTTAGAGATTGTGTGTCAACACCTGTATTGTGTGCATTATAAACTATCTATACTGTGCTGAGATAAAGTGTCAGCATTACACAGTTTACTTATTTTCAAGGTTTTTGTAAATCTTGGCATCTCTCATCACCTCTGCATGTTTTCTCCACATGATGCAGCTCTAACTATCACATGCTGTTTGTCTTTTTGTTACAGCTAATGAGTGCTGGAGTGGGCCAGTACCCATCTCTGTACTCGACGCCCGTTCATTCAGATTCTGGCAAGTGGGACGCCCTGGTCAAAGCCAGTGAGAGCCTGCTAAAGGAGAAAGAGCTGATCATTGAGAGGCAAGTGTTTTTTGATGATTTTACTGCTCATGTCGGGACATTCGTGGACTGTTTGATAATAATGAAATTATTAGTGCTTTGTGATACACTTCATCTTGACTTGATACTGTGGTATTGTACAGTTGAGTCTGTTTAAAGGATTTAATATAGTGGGAGAGAAATTTAGTATTTAAAGGACCTTTGGGTCACGATTAGGGAGATCTATTGGCAGAAATGGAATATAATATTAATAAGTATGTTTTCATTAGTGTATAATCACCCGAAACTAAGAATCATTGTGTTTTCATTACATTAGAATGAGCCGTTTATATCTACATAGACTCTCTACACGGAGTCTTCCATGTTGCACCGCCATGTTTCTACAGTAGCCCAGAACGGCTTGGGCCGAAGTCGACGGTGTTACTTGCTACCTTCGCCGCCGCTCTCTCTCTCTTGCTTCATCGCTCACTTCCCACATACACACACACACTCTAAGCACTGGCTCTGCTCCAAATGACGTACGCTACTCTTACAACAACTGGCTCTAGATAGGGCCATTCACCTTTTTTGCGTTGGCCACTGTAGCTCTCCAACACGCTTGGCACACGGGAAAGACTTCAGTCTGTTGCAAACTCAACCTCACCGCTAGATACCGCCAGATCCTACACACTGTTCCTTTAAATATTTATGTGCTATACAGTGCTTTTAACAGATTGTTTTTCCACAATGTTGCTGACTTTATTGTTTTTCTTGTGTTGACGATGGTTGTTTCTGGTCCCGATGCAGACAAAAGCAGCATATGACGCAGTTGGAGCAGCGTCTGAGGGAAAGCGAGCTGCAAGTCCATGGAGCCCTCCTGGGTCGAGGAGCTTCTTATGGGGATATGTGTATGCTGAGACTACAGGTTAGAAAACATGCACAAACGCTGAGAACCCCTGTATCATTCTGTCATCACCCTTACAAACTATTTTATTTACCCGTTGGCTTTACAGGAGGCTCAGAGGGAGAATGCGTTCCTGAGGGCTCAGTTCTCTGAGCGCACCGACTGCGTCGTAATGGAGAAAGCAGAGGCAGAGCACAGGCTGGGAGCAGTTGAGGCCGAGACGCGTCGACTAACTGACAGCCTGAAGGAGACCTGTGAGAGACACGCGGAGGAGATGAAGAAACAGGAAGAGAGGGTTTGTGCTTGCCTAACACATCCTCCTAACATATACAGTGCTGAAGAAAAACCCAGAGAAACATGAAATAAATAAATGGCACTGAGAAGTTTAAATGGCAATATCTGTGTTTACAAACCCGTTCTATTTTAGTGGCATTTATTGGTTGAGAACTGCATTTAAATCTCTGCGCTTTTTTCATGTTAGTTAGAAGAGAAGCCGTTAAAATCCTGTTGAATTTCCTGCCACAACAGTACCAAGACATTAAAACAAAACACTTAACAGGAAACATTTCACTCCCCCACATGATCTGAGATGCTGTTGATAAAATCGCTGTTGAGCTCAGCACATAAATGGATGAATAGACATTGTGTATAACTGTAGGCATAACGACTTTTTCATAGAGAAAGGTGCTAAAGCGGCTTCCCTGAGGCCAACCTGTGACTGTTTGTGGGAACAGTTTGTCACACGTTTTAACCGTTAGTTATGAATGGGTTACTTGTTTCTTTTTGAACGTATTATCCCACTTAGCGCATTTGCCTATTTGTGCAGATCCGCAGTCGAGACAAGCACATCAACAACCTGAAGAAGAAGTGTCAGAAGGAGACGGAGCTGAAGAGAGAGAACCAGCAGCGTATTGAGACTCTGGAGCGCTATCTAGCGGACCTTCCCACCTTGGAGGACTACCAGAGCCAGAACAAGCAGGTCAGGACAGTTCTGCTCATCCATTCTTACTGGGCCAAAGTGTGTAAATCGTTAAACCTGTTTTACTTTTTTGTGTCAGCTTGTCGAGGCTGAACAGCAGGCGGCTCAGCTCCAAGAGAAGGTACGAGAACTGGAGGTCTGCGTAGATACGACGCGCTCGCAACTACGGGAAAAAGACGCAACGCTGGAGGATCAGAAGCGCAGGGAGAGGGACCTGCTGACCACCATTACTGAGTATGTACACACACAGTCCAACAACTATGTGCCATCTTGTCAGTGGCGATGTTAATTCAAACAGTAATAACTCTGCATAATGCCTGTTATTTTTGTCTTCATCAGTATGCAGCAGCGGGTACAGCAGGGCCTCGAGGATGGAGCCAGGCTGCCTTCTCTGGATGTGGAGAAGCTCCGAGGAGAGAACAATGCTTTGAGAGAGGAGCAGCAGAGACTCAAAAAGGTCTGTTTTCTCTTTAAACGCACCTTATACATGTACTTGAAATACTCCTTGGACTGTTTTTAATCATGAAGTACAGTGTATATACAAGGGAACTTGATTAAATGGGGCTTATTAATACCATAGTTGAACCTCACATGTTGAGCTAGAAAGTGTTATTTTCTGGTATACCCTTGATCTATTTGTCAATAAGGACATTATGTCCCTTCTTGTATCGCCTGTACAGACCTGTATAGCAGCCCCAACATATTAACAGTACAAGTGAATTGGTTTGATGCCATGTAATTGTAGTTTTACTGTTTATGTGCTCGACCCCAAAGTACTTCAGCTTCAAAAAGTTGATCTAGCTGAGTGAGCTGCTAGGAATGAGTGTTCATTTCTCTGGAAGTATGTTTCTGTATATTGTGGTTAAAGCGTGTAGCAACATAACGTATAACTATGACAGCAACCAATTGACCAAATGAGAAATGAAGCAAACGAGGGCGTGAGGCAACTCAATTCTTCTTTGTTTAGTTTAAAGATGGTTGGCAGGCAATTGAATTGAATTCAAAAACTTTATTAGACAATCGATGACTGTTTGTGCATCAGTGATTAGATTTAAATGACATGACTTTCGTCTCTCGAGACATAACGTTACGTTATAGGACCCGCTAGTCTCGATAGCAGTGTAGATGAGCTTGAACCTTATTGATTTTGAGAAATTTGGAAACGGGTCTCGATCTCGGGTATCGCCGGGAAAGAGTGATGTAATTTGATATTAGAAATTAAAGGAATATGAGTTGACTGTTGCTTTATGTGGTTTTAAAACTCAGTTCTTCTCTTTGCAGGTCATTGAGAAGCAGCACCGAATGATGGAACAGCTTGGCTCCCAGATCCAGGTGTTTATCTTCACAATGAGTCTAAATGTTTACCGTCCGGTTTATAGTCTCGTAACATTTGTGAGTTATTAATTGTTTATGTCTGCAGGCTTTGGAGGAGCAGATATCTCAGGAAGAGAACAGCTCTCAGGCTCTCAGAGAAGATGCGTTGGCCAAAGAGCAGAACGTGTTAGAGCTCCACACAGCCATGAAGGAGGTGAGATAATAGACTGTGTCTTAATATAGTACGCAGAGAACCTGTGAGTCCTTAATAAACCTCTTCACAAACTGCCCGACACTTTCACTGGATAACGTTGATCTTGACTGCTGTGTTCCAGCTGTCGGCCCAGAACCAGGAACTGATGGAGCAGAATCTGAACCTGCAGGATCAAATGAGTGATCCAGAGCAGAGGGGCACTAACCAGGCCTCCTCTGCTCTGCAGCCAGCGGGGGCTCGTCTCACCCAGAGGCTTCATTTAGAGATCGCCTCCTGCCTCAGTGACCTGCGCTCCCTGTGCAGCATCCTGACCCAGAGAGCTCAGGGTCAAGACCCCAACCTCTCCTTGCTGCTCGGTCTCACATGTAAGCACTGCTTCAGTTTTTACTCTTTCAAAGTCATAAATTGTTTCAGGAAATAGTCAGTGTTGTGAGATAGGGCTGTAGGCCTACTGAATGTTTTTTTGTTTGTTTAATTTCAAAGCTATTGAGGTTTTTGAATGTTTGTTGTCATATTTTATGACGTCATCACCCTAAAACAAATTTAAATCCTCATTTTGAATAAAGTGTTTCATCAGATTATATATATATATATATATGTATATATATATATATATATTTTTTAAGGGCTGTCAATTGATTCAATTATTTAAGCACGATTAATCGTATGATTGTTCATGATTAATCGCAAATTAATCACACATTTTTTATTTGATACTCTTATCAACATGGAAGTGGTCAAATATGCTTGCGTTAGTCAAATGTATGTATATATTTATTATTGGAAATTAATGAACACACAGTGATGACAAATATTGTCCAGAAACCCTCACAGGTACTGCATTTAGCATTAAACAATATGCTCAAATCATAACATGGCAAACTGCAGCCCAACAGGCAACAACAGCTGTCAGTGTGTCAGTGTGCTGACTTGACTATGACTTGCCCCAAACTGTATGTGATTATCATAAAGTGGGCATGTCTGTAAAGGGGAGACTCGGGGGTACCCATAGAACCCATTTTCATTCACACATCTTGAGGTCAGAGGTCAAGGGACCCCTTTTGAAAATGGCAATGACAGTTTTTCCTCGCCAAAATGTAGCGCAAGTTTGGAGCGTTATTTAGCCTCCTCCGCGACAAGCTAGTATGACATGGTTGGTACCAATGGATTGTACCTTAGGTTTTATAGTTTCATATGATATCAGTATCTTTACTCTAGCTTTAAAATTGAGCCCGCTACAACCTCCGAAATATAAATTGCGTTGTGGTGTTGAAGAAAAAAGTGGCGTTAAAACAAATTTGCATTAACGTGTTATTATCATGTTAACTTTGACAGTCCTACTAATAATAATAGTGTAGCTTAATCTTTATCTGTCTCAACTGTGAAGTTTTACCAAGTGTAAACAGAATGAATACATACTATTCAATGTTATGAATGAAGCTTCAAACTATTCGATACAGCCCTGTTGTGAGATACTAAAGTGTGGAGGATTGTACAACATGCATCAGAGTCGTGTTTTTGTTTTTCCAGCGCCCCCACCGGTGGCCGGGCAGGACGAGGACTGGATGAGTCCGGAGGTGCTGCAGAAGAAGCTGGTTGAAGCTCAGCAGCTCCGTCGGGATGTCGAGGAACTACGCAATGTAATACTGGATCGGTACGCGCAGGACATGGGGGAAAACTGCATCACCCAGTAACCTCGCCACCCAGGTGACATAGGAAACTTGCCTCACTTCACCGCTGAAGCATAAAAACTAAAACGGGCTTTCATGACTGGTTACTGAATGTCAGAAAGAGGACTGGATTTTTAATTTTCTTAAAATGAGGACAGAGGAAAGCCCAAATGGTTTAGCTTCTACTTCGACTGACTGTACGTCGAATCTCAAGCCTGCCTGTAGCTCAGCTCCCTCCCAACCCCCCCCCGGTGAGTTCATCTATTTCAGTCCAAGGGCTAACGGAAAATAACTTACCTCTAATACTTGATCCTTAAGCATTGTGCTTGTGTTTTTTTTATTAATGATGACATGGATACTGTCAGTTACCAAACAGTCTTATACCTTTTTGTTCCACTCTAGTGGATAACTATTTGTGTAGAAGTCCCACAAATATAATTTATTTAAATCTTTTAATTTCCCTCTCGAAGGGGAATTATCCAAGAAGTGGTTGACAATCAACTGAAAATATTTTAACCTGTGCTTTTAACCGAGTTCACAAGTAAATGTTACTAACCCGCCATTATTTAAAATGGTGAACACTGTAACATGAGACTCTGCTGTGAGGTATAAGACTCGATACTGACGGGTGGTTTAATACCAAATCAGCTTTTTTCTCACACCAACAGGCCTACAACCGTTTTATTACCAAAGAAAAACTGTGGTTCGAAGCAGTTGTGCAAGTCTGTGAATGTCTGTGAACGCTTCTCTCTGCTGCAGGTCTCGTTCTGAATGAACACCAACATGTGCCTTTCTGTCACATTTGCAACCACAATGCTAATTCATTTTTTTAGACCAACCACAAAGGGCTGTTAGCAGCTGACTCTTCCAATACGACCTTTCTCTCAGCGTATCAACCAGTGGGATAGTCAATACATTCCCTGACTCTGAATGTAGCAGATAACTCTGGGCCGTAACACAGAGCGTGTGGAGGCCTCTACACTGTTTTTATGTTCCTGGTAGATTAAATGAGTTTAAACTTCTTCAGTGATCTTTATAGAATCTGCTTCGCGTAGATGAATAACGTCACAGTTTACTGTACATTTCAGGTTGTTAACGGCTGACTCGCATTTGACAGAGTAGTTAACTGTTTGATAAATGTATGACTGAGAAAACAGTATTAACCTTTTAGTATTATTTATTTTTTATCGTTTGCATTGACAACTCGGTGTGAAAGCCTCCTAATGTGTTGCTGTAATAATGTTGCTAATGTGTTTTGAGCAAACCTGTGTAAAGGTCCCATGAAGTGGCTTTTAGATTGTAATTTTCTTCTGTGGTTTGACGTGTTTCATGTTAGATACGATGTTTGAGGCTGATGATAGGAGAGGTTAAAGATCGGCAGCAGTCATTGAGGGTCCTTCACCTTCTTCAGGTGGAAGAGTTTTAATCCCACGTGATGATGATGATGATGATGATGGGAGGGGTTGGCTGGATCACCCCTAAATCACCAATCACATTGTCCTGGATGGAGTTTTATATTTGTCCCGAGTGCAGGATAAGCCATTTAAAAAAAAAAAAAACGTGACACTTTACAGGAAGAGAAAGGGATTTTAATATAAATATATGCAACAATGACCTTTTATTTGACAAAAATGAACACACCCCAGGGACACACAAGCCATTTTTCATTTCATGGGACCTTTAAAAACTTGAGTAGCACAAGATTTATCTTTGGAAAGTCAGGCTCCGCATGCCTTAACATCTCAAACAAAAGGGAAAAAAGATGTTTATATTTTCATACTTTTGTCCTTGTTTGTATTTGCATATTTTAGAAATAAAGATTTTCGACATTTTGTTTCGAATTTATGTTTGATTTCATTTTGATTGATTTTTAACTACATTATTTTAATCCCTTCTGTGCAGGAAGCTTCAAGTACCAGCTTTCTATAGCTGGGGATGCAGCGATTTGATATGCAGGATCGGTACCGGCTGTGAAATCTTATTAAGCGGATCAGGTATCGACCATGACATGATCGCTCTACATAAAATATTTCTTTCGTCAGTGTCATAAAATGTAAGCCAGTGTTTCCGCTATCAGTTCATTCAGTCACGGTGGACCACCAACTCAGACTTTAGAGGCCCAGCGAACCCTCTCCTCATGTTACGTAACATAAAAAGGCAGACGTCAGTGTCCCGGTATTAATGCTGGCTCAGTCACACTATGAGTCACACTATCATGACTTATTGGGACACTTGAATATAAACGAAGCCAACGTTAATGTCATTAGGAACGACTGTGCTGTGAGTCTGCTGTGAAGAAGGCGGATACGTAACCTTTTATAGCTTTATTTTATTGGCTTCAGTCAGTGAATGAGGGTGTTGCCTCCTTCGCAGCAGCAGTGTAGCATTAGTCGTGAGTCCACATGATAGGAGCGTCTGGTGGTCATCATCGTAGCAGCACTGCGGGTACGCGCTGATGATGTCATAACCGGGAAGAGCAGCCCCTCTGCAATGCAAGAAATACAAACAAACCGGTGTCACATGTGAAGACAAAAAGATGTCATTGCAGGAGGACGTTGTCTCACCTGAGTTTGTCCAGATGCTGCCGCAGGTCGTCGATCGTTTCTGAGAAGGACATCTTCAGTATGTAAGTATGATTTCCGTCTTCTGACTTCACCTTGAGCGTGATGACATCACGGGCGGACGAAGGACGGTCAGGGCTGGACATCTGCAGTCTACAGACAGGAAACAATCAATGTAATATTCATTACATGAGGGTGTAACCCAAAGGCAGAGCACACTTGACATTATGATAATGGCCCAGACTGGTCTGATCACAAGCTAGCGACTGCTGGCTGTCCATGATGACCTGCCCTATTTTTCAGACCAGTGCATACAGTAATCTCCACAATCTGGACAATCAGCCGCTGCAGTATTTCAATCAGCCTTTACATCATGTAGTGTGTTCTTGGATCTAGTAATTCCTTTAACCCCCATCAACCCAGTTTTTCGACATGATTGTAGACGTAGTGATTTGAACACAGTTCGACAACATCGTATACCGTGTATACAGTATGTCTTGTATCTTACACCGAGTGACTTATTAAACCCAAGATGCAATATATTTCATGGCAATACGTTTAGATCAAATGGAAATATTCTAGATCTGTGCATCATTTTATAGTGTACACCAAATTCATCCTGACCTATTTTGTATCTTTAGAAACTTTGGAGTATCCTCTATCGGTTGGAGGAATGAAAATGATATATTATAAATAGATTTTATTTTATTTTATGCTTTTTAATTTATTTATTTTTTACTAGTGTATATTCTTTTTTCTTTATTTATATATTTTTTGTATGTAATATGTTTTTCCTGTATCTATACTAGCTTATTTTATATTAATATTAGGTTTGTTAAATTTCTTTGTTTGTATATGTTTGTTCTGTTGTTTCAAAATGAGCAAAAAAACAATAAATATAATATAAGATGATATATTTAAAAAAAAAAAATCAGTGTTTACATAATGGATGACAACATTTTCATACCTGTATTTCATCGCTTGCAGTGCCGGCGTGTCTATGAGGATCACCGAGTTGCTGCTCTGGGCGTCAGATGAACCCTAGTCAAATCACTCGTTAGATAATGATCACACTGAGGTGAGTGTACGTTCAGCACAAGCACAGACAGGCAAGATAGTGCACTATAGTGATCATCTGCTAAACACATATAAGGCCTATAGGTTCAAAAATGCTTTTGTTAAATCCTTGGAATGAGGTGGATCCTCTCTGCTTGCTGCTCACCTGCAGGGCAGCCTTCAGCGAGTCTCTGATATCAATCACACGACCGGCCTTCACCACTACCTTTGGTAACCTGTTCAGGAACTGATCCATGCTCAACTTCTTCCCTGTGGCCGGAAAACAAAATATGAGAATACCAATGAAGACTGAGGAGTTTGAGCACTTTTTGGTTGTATCTGGGTGATGCAAGCAGGACAGACCAGGTAACTGAGAGCTGACGGCATTTGATGAATTATCTTTCTCCCCACGAACAGCCTGTCCTTCGCCAGGAAACTTATTCCACGTTGGCTTGGAGATAAAATCCTCATCTCGCCTGTCATGAACCTGCACAAAAAAATATTATAAGAAGTGCGTAAGAATATACACAGTTGCTCACAGACAAATAGAAACAAACCTCAAAAGGCACACCGTCTGGAAATCTTTCTTGAAGCTCAGATGGAAAATACCCGTCCATCAGATCTTGCATGCACTGCTGCAAAAAACAAAGAAAAAGGATTTGAACCACCAAAGAATCCAGGTGAAAGTATAAAATGATTTCCTGTGATATTATGTATGCCAACCTGGGTGCTGTGCCCCCGATAAGAGCGGAAAGGACCGCCAAACATGACGATGCCGTTGCCGTAGAGACTCAGTTGAATAGGATCCTTTTTTGCCAGATGTGCCCCCGTGGCTGTCGATTGTACAAAACACTCTCCATCCCCTGCCAGGATGTTCAGCTCCTTGATCCTCTGCAGCACCAGGTCAAAGTTCATGCTGAAGCTCCTGACCCCGGAGGCGTCTTGTAAAAAGGGAAGATACCTAGCATGTTAGGAATCATTTTAGGTAGAAGAAGCCTGTAAAGATGACAGCAGATGGAAGCTATACCTGGCTGCCCGAGGCCTCTCTCTAAGTTACATTGCTGCTCACTTTCAGCCGACTCACTGCTCTCACCGTCTCCCACCCAGATCAAACCATAGTCATTCAGGAAGCTCTGCAAGATATAGAGGTCAACAGAATTCAGTACGGTGTAATCACAATATTAACATGTTAAAATGAAATGTTTTATTAAATCAACTCACATCCATTTCACACACTTGATTCTGCAGCTGTTGGCACTTTATTTCAAGATCGTCTCTGCCACTCACATCATGGGCGCTCTCTAAATCCACACACAGCACACAAAATGCAGCCAAAATCAAGCCCTTTTATTTTGAAATTCAGGCTAAATCAAACTGAGGTCTGTAGATGTTACCTGATTCTTTCAGAAGACTCAGCTTTTCTTCCAACACGGAAATGCTTTTATCCTTTTTGGAAGAAATGTAAATTGAGAGTTTGACATGTTTGAAAGATTTTGCTATTCATCTGGAAGGAGGTGTGTGTGTGTGCTTTCACCTTGCGCTCGATCTCCTGTGCTTGGCCCCGAACTGTTCTCTCTAGCAGGCTCACCCGCTGCATCATGGCAGACATTAGCTCGAAGTCGCTTGGTGGAGCACCTGAATATCAAGCACGTAAAAGCATCTTTTGCACTCTTCAAGATATATATATTTTTTTCATATAGTAAGCTAAACATTTAAGTTTGTTCAACAAAACAATTTATAGAAGATATACTTTGGAATTAATAAACTTTGTATTAACTTATACCTTTCTTTAATGGGGCTTTTGACTTTGAAGTGGAGGCATCATTGGCTGCATCATCATCATCATCATCATCATCATTATCATTATCATCAGCCAATGCAGACTGAAGTTCTGAGAAAAAAACACACAAAAATATGTTAAAGTATAAAATCTGTTTGTCACAGTAGTGTGATAACCAGTGGTGGAATATAACTAAGTACATTCACTCAAGTACTGTATTCAAGTACAAATTTGAGGTACTTGTACAGTACCTTATCTTTTCATGCTGCTTTATACTCCACTTCATTTTAAAGGGACATATTCTACTTTTTAGTCCACTACAACTGTTTGACTTTACATACAAAACATATGAAGAGCTTATAAAACATGATGCTGCATTACGGATTAAAGCGGGAAAAGCACAGGTGTAGCCAGAATGTCTGCTGTGAAACGGGTCTATTAGAGCTAAAACACTTATTTGATTAATCAGTCAATTGACAGAAAATTAACTGTGTAATATTTCTTTCGAAAATACCAAACTTTTCATGGTTACAGCTTGTCAAATGTGAAGATTTGCTGCTTTATCCTTGTTATTATTATTATTTATTATTTTTTATTTGTGAAAAGCAATGTGAAGGTGTCACTGTGGGCTTTCACAGAAACAATTCACAATTTCTCTTTTGTCAGGGATGGTCAGGACAATAATCAGCTGCTTCAACTCCATCTTTCTGATCCACTCGTAACACACTCCTAAACTGGATCCAAGCTGTAATTTCTAAAATGTTCAGTGAGAAATATATTCTTCTAAATACGCCCACAACAGTAAGGTTTTCTGCAGTGCCTCAAACCCACTCAGGCACATCAATGATGGGTAAAAACAAAATGTAAAAGTTGAACTCAATAAAAGCCAGCATGTATTTCCGAAGTGCCTTGCCTACGAAAGGTGTATTTGCATATCTAGGCAACAGACTAGCAAAGTGTAACACAGGAAATACACATCAATTAACAGCATTCATATCATTATGTAACAAAGTTTTACAAACCAAACAATTAACCCATAATGAAAAGAATCACTAGTTGCAGCTTTATAAATAAAAATTGTTAGAAAATTAGCTCCACCTCAATCAACTACGACAGTAAACTGCTGTTTACACATTAATGCATGAATATAATATCATAATAATCTGATGATATATAATAGTAGAAGATCCACTTACTATTGATAACTTAAGCACATTCTCGTGATTACACATTGTCAATGCAGGACTTTTACTTGTAATGGAGTATTTTCACAATGTCCTATTAATGTTTTAACTTAACGAAAGGATCAGAATACTTCCTCCACCACTGGTGATAAGTGCTGTTTTAGTGACCTGTCATTGCAGTATAATACCTTTATGTGTAGTATAACATTTGACTAGAGACCTACCTTTTAACAGATTCCTCTTGAAAGGCACTTTTGGTCTGCCCCTACAGGTCAAAGACAGTTTAGTGTTCAGGTTCCCTCTATATGACTTCTTCACAGTTAGATGTTTCTCAGTGAATATAACCTACCATTGCTCATTCACAGGGCCCTGCAGTGGAGTGCGCCTCGTCTTCTTCAGCATCGACAAAGGTGAGCTCATTTTACCTGAGACAGGTGAACGCCTAGACCTAAATATCCCAAACTGGCTCGACTAGGCCTCTTTAACAGGGTGTTTCTTTCAGTTTGTTTGGAGTCTGTTGCCATTAGCAACGCAGAGCAGGCAGCTGATGCTGTAGAATGAGGGGATGCTGCAGTTCCTGTTTCATCCAGCAGGAGGTCGCTGTTACTCTCCATCACTCTGTCAACTTGTCATATGCAATATCATTTTATGACTTGTTCGTGACTGTTTTTTTTTTTTTTTTTGCATGAAACAAGCAACAACAAAAAAACAGTAAAAAAAAAAAAAAAAAAAGAAATCTTTTAATTTTACTTCAATTACATGTGTATGTATATACTGTATGTCGCCAATGCCTCCCTGATGTGTGTGCCTGTTGTCTATGTTTTATTTATTTATTCTTTTATTTTATTTTTTATTCCTTTAACTAATTATGTTCTTTGTATTTGCTTGTTTCCATTTTTGTTTGCCCTTAGTTCCAAGTATTGTCTGTTTTTATCAAAAATGAAGCATGCTACACACCCATCAGAAGTCTGTATCACTGACATGCACATGCTTCCTAATAAAAATATTTGAAACAGAGATTTGTAATACCTAACTATACCTACTTACCAACCAAACATGTTTTTGTAATGCTTTTTAAACATTAGTCTATATTGATCTTTAACCTCTCATTGAGTCTGAATGGCTGTGATGCGTTCACGGTCCTCTGGTGTGTTTACTAGCCGCCACTAGTCGGCCGGTGGCGGTGCGGTGCCGCCATACTGTCCGGTTCAGCCTCGCTCTCAGCGGGCATTCAGAGAGGATGCTGAGGCCTGCCAGTCCAACGACACATCCCTCATCAACCCGGGGCTATTATTAAGGCTGGACCGGGCTATGGCTGCACCCATCGCACATTTCGAAGATGACTGGCCTGTGTTGGGTGATTTGAAGATGGTGTCAGACCAGCGGCTGCTGCTGCTGCACAAAGGCCGAGTGTCAGCCACCGCCGCGGGCGAAGCAGCAGCAGCAGCAGCACCGCGGCTCCTCCTGGATAAAGAGGACATCCTCCTGGAGCTGCAAGACGGCAGCTTCTCCCCGGAGGACACCGGTGCTTTCAGGTCCATGGAGGACCTGGTGAACGGGTTTGATGAGAAGTTATCGGCGTGCTTCCGAGATTTTAACGCCGAGACGGAGAGCATCGCTCCGGTGGATGAGATCACCGAGGAGTCGCTGCTGGAGAGAGACCAGTGAGTGTCTCCGGCCTGTCATTGTCCTGTCCTGTCCTGTCCTGTCCTGTCCTGTCCGCAGGCTGCTTGTTTTTAATAATATATGTTAATGAGGCTTTAACATCACTGCTGCAGGCTGCATTTAGAAAATCATTTAGAAAAGGCTTGTTATTATCTGCAGAGGGATATTTAATTAATCAGGAACACTCTTAGAAATAAACATCTATTAAGAGCCTAAAGGATGAGATGGGGCTATTAGTGACAGCTACACTGCCACCATCTTTAATCAAGCCATCAAAACCCACAACAGATAATAGGTCTGCTTTACCACTGTAATAATAACACACATTCATTACACAAACAGGCGCACTGATATCGGCATACTATCGGTATCTGTCCTTAAATGGCTTTTAAAAACAGATATTGGCCGATATGAGTGGACCGATATAAGTCATATTTGTATCACTTTTTATTGTATGCTCATATTTGTGTTTGTTTTATACTGTATCTTATCATCACGAATATTATTATTATTGCAAATATGATTATCAGTCGATGGTGTGTGCACAGTGGGAAAAAAAACATTGTCACAGGTGCACTGATATCAGCATATACTATCGGTATCTGCCCCTAAATGGCTTTTAAAAACAGATATTGGCCGATATGAGTGTACCGATAAGCCATATTTTTGGTTTTACAGCCAATACTTATTTGAAATATATATAATAATATATATTATAATATATTATAAAATAATATTTTAAATTGGCACTTGATTTCCTTTTCCAGGATCACTTTTATTGTATATATACCCATATTTGTTTTTGCTTTATATTGTATCTTATTGTCATGAATATTATTTCAAAATGCCCTATGTGATGATCAATGGTCAGTCGATTAGTTGATCAAATCTGCAGCTATTTTGATAATCTATTAATTGTTTCAGTCATTTATTTTATCAGAAAAAAGGAGCAACATTTAAATATAATATTGTTTTAAAACTTAATATTATAATACCATACCATTCCAAGGACATTTAATGTATTTAGTTCACAAATAATAGGCGCAGAGTGAATAAAAACACCTTAAGAACATGAAACATTGTCACTGGCACTAGCTTTGGGCTTCTGTGATGCCTTCAAATGTCATCATCTATGGCAGTTTCCACTTGTTAAGCTCTGTTGAGGATTATACTTCCACATACAAAGGGTTTAATCTGATTGTGACATTTGTGGATATGATATCTTCGTAGCATTTTTCATAAATTGTGTAATTAAAGGGGTACTCCAGTACTCCAGTGAATAAGTGCTGCAAGAAATTGATGCTCAAGGATGCCCTCATACTCTAGTGGTTTGATCCCAGTCAGTTTCTCTCTCCCCTCTTTTCCTGTCTGTATATTTACTGTTGCTATTGAATAAGATATCCTGACTGAAAAATACACTGTATCCTACATTTCCCATAATCCAATTCAATAGAACATTTTGTTAAACTTCCTCTGCCTGGTAAATGTCCAAATCTCTCAAGCTCCATGCCCCAGTTTGTACATTTTCTGAAGTCTGAGGGTTATTTTCTCAGACTTCAGAAAGGTCTCTCTGGACTATTTTTACAGGCTGAGTAGTACTCTCTAAGACGAGTACACTGAACTTTAATTATGTCGGTATAATTTAGCATGTTGGACTGAAATGTTGTTTGTTTCTCCCCAGGATCTGGAAGGCTTTGACCAGTAACTACGGGCGTGTGATGCCGGTGGACTGGAAACAGTCTCGAACCTGCTCCCTCCACATCCCCACATTCAACCTGGAGGAGAAACCCGTGAGTGACTCCACCCCTCCCTTCCCATCTCTGTCCCACTTTCCCTTCAACGCCAGCCCTCCCTCCCTCCCTCCCTCCCTCCCCAAATCTCTTTTATGTTCATCTCACAAATCTCAAATATTTATTGTACCAGGCTTTAGCTCTGTGATTAAATTCCCTCCCCCCCGGTCCTGTTCCTGGCTAGAGAAAGACTGATGTCACGGTGGAGCTGTCTGACGACGAGGAGCTGAGGGAGCAGCTGGACATGCACTCCATCATCGTCTCCTGCCTCGCCGAGGAGCCCCTATTCACAGCAGAGCAGGTGAGTTACATGTATCAACCTGCAGTGTAGTTTATAACAGACACAGCCGCACAGTGTCAAGTGCTCAATGAATGCAGAGTAGCAGCTTAACGTGGCTGAAATCCCTCCGTGTTTCCCACAGAGATTTAATAGCTGATGTTTCCTGGGTCATGTATTCTGAGTGCTGCCTCTCTGACGTGTGTGTCGGTGCTCTGTGCAGGTTATCGAGGAGATAGAGGAGATGATGCAGGACTCTCCTGACATGGAGGCAGGGCACAATCCCTCTCAGTCGGACCTCTCCATGCTCTCCTTGGACGTCCAGCGGTCCACCAGGAGCCCCAGCTACGAGTCCAGTAAGTGTCCACAGATCAGGACTTAAAGATGACCTATTATGCTTTTGTGATTTTCCCCTTTTCCTTTAGTGTGTTGTATAGTTTTTTTGTGCATGTAAAAGGTCTGCAAAGTTACAAAAGTCCATGCAAAAGGGAGTTACTCTCCTCCACGGAAACGCTGCTCCTGAACTGCCTGAAACGTAACGTGGTGATGTCACCAAGTAACACATTTGCATAATACCTGCCCTAGCGGCTAGTTTGGCATGCCCTCAAACAAAGCTAGTTAGAGCGGAGCTGGAGTAGAGTCCGTAGAGTTTGGTCCGGTTGACCGATTGCAACAGAGTGGGCCAGCTGCCCAATCAGAGCAGACTGAGCTCAAACGGAGCGTTTTTTTAGACAGAGGGTGATAAGAGGTGGTGCATCACAGCCGGTATGAGAAGAATAAAGCGTTTTTTTTTGGACATTGAAGCAACATATTCTAGAAGAAACCCCAAATACCTGTATGCACCTGAAAATAAGCATAATATATCGCTGCCTTTTTGCCATAGTGATTTCATTGTATCTCACAATCACTTGTGATTCAAGACGTTTTCCTTTATTACGATGAAACTGGGCACTGTAGTATAATTTTACTCAACCCCATATATACCTTCCCGCTGCCATAAATACTCACTAGAGCACCAAATGTGTATAAATCCGCAGCTGAAAATAGTCCACAACAAATACATCCGTTTGTTTGCTAAAAACAACCATGTCCTGCTGTTTTAGAAAATACTCAACCTCTTTTAAAAAATATATTAAATAAACAAATATTTTTGTTGTTGTTGATTTTTAAATTTTTTTGTTAATAATTTTCAGTGCATATGTTTAAAACCAATACAATTTGAGCTAAACAAAGATTGAAGATTTTATTTGTTTTCAGAAGGAATGAATGGGCTTGAGAGCTGCAGACAAGGAAGGGAAATTACTGAGAGACGGACTAACGCATCGTTGGTCTTTTCATGGGGATATGTTGATTAATGTTATCAATGGCTGATGGATTCATGATAGTATGATGTCATAAGTTACCCTGCGACCCTTGATCGGTCCATGTGTAATAACTGATAGCTGTGTTTTTTTGTGTTTTGTGTGTGTCTGTGGTTCAGCGGTGAGGACCCTGAGTGTTGCGGAGCTGAATGAACGTCTGGAGGAGACGGAGACGAACATCAGGATGTTCTCAGAAGACCTGGTGCAGCAGCTGGCTCTCAGGGACGAGCTGGACTTTGAGAAGGAGGTGAAGAACAGCTTCATCTCGGCGCTCATCGATGTACAGAACCGACAGAAGGAGCACCGGGAGCTGCTGAAGAAAAAGAAGAAGCTTAAAGGTGGAGCTGGGACGTCACAGGGCCTCGCGGAGAAGACGCGCGGATCAGTGAGTGCTTTTTCTTTTCCACTGCATTTCTTGCTGTATTTGTTTTCCAACAAGCTGTCTTTTCCCATCTTTGCTCCCCCCTCTCGTCTCATGTTTCTCCGCTTTACTTCCTTCCTCCTCAGCGCTTCAGCGTGGAGGGAATCTCCTCCGTCATTCAGAACAGCTTCCGGCAAACTTTTGGGAGCGGGTGCAGTGAAAGACAGGTTAACTTTGCTTTTCTCTCTCAGCTGCTGAACTTTATCCTCCTGTTTTCTGCACTGACAAATATACACTTTGATAGGAATGTCATCCCCCAGAAACATCCTCTGCAGAACCTTTATCTCAATTTTCTCTCCTCCTGTCTTTGTCTCTGTTTTATGATGCTTTACAGTATTTGACCACAGTCATTCCTTATGAGAAAAAGGGACACCCTCCGTCGCTCGAGGACCTCCAGATCCTGACTAAGAGTGAGTTTCTTCATCTGTACCAGCAGTACTTGGATTTTAGTGGCTGTGATTGATCCATGATTCACTCATCTGTTTCTGCTGCCTTGCAGTCCTACAAGCTATGAGAGACGACAGTGACAAGGTGCCCAGTCTCTTAACAGACTATATTCTCAAAGGTGAGCTTTTCTCTTTTTGTGTTCACACACTGTAGAAGTTGGTGGTGTGATATGTGGCCGAAAACACTCACTACTCATAGTGGACTGTACAGGGAGTTTGCCATTTTGCAGTGCTGTCCGAACGTATAGTAAGAATTATTATAATCTGTATAGTGCACTAACTGAGCACTATATACCATCATGCATTGCGCCGAAGGAAAAATGGCAGATGGACGAGAGGGGAGCAAAAATCCATGAGTTGTGGTGCGAAGATAAGATGATTAACATGAGCAGAGCAGAGCAGCGCATCACAACACAAACGGACACAAAATACTTTGTATTTATTAATTTGGGAAAATACGCATATTGCCCCCACATTCACAATGGCTGTTCATTCTTACCTTTCACAATAAAAGCCTTAGATATATGCGTATATGTGTTTATATATAATCCTCTACATAGAACTCCCTGGATAGTGAGTAGGGAGGAGTGAAAGAGTGAATGATTTCGGACTCAGCCGTTTCACAGAAACCAAGGATCAATGACTGATCAATTGTGGCTGGTGCTGGTGCTGGTCAAATAAAGTTAAAGAACCACAACAGCATTTTTGCAGGTTATAACAATTTACTATAAATCATATATACCTCACATTACTTTTGGCCATTTTATCACATATTGTAGTTTGCTGTTTGGATTTTGTTTCCTACATCTCAGTAAAGAGTTTCAGTTGACTGTAAAATCTTAAGAAAATCATCTTGAAACATGCTTGATATCGCCAATCAAGTAAAATTTGGTGAAGTTACGTTGTTATTGCTTGGTATTGCAGTTGAGAGCAGGTACTACTTTGAAAACAGTTCATGTGTTGGTGCGTTGAAAGACATAACAAAATGTCAAATTTGACAGTTGGCTGCCATTAAGTATCACGTTTATACGTTGTGGTGTTGGAAAAACATCAAGCAAATATTCATAGTGTTAAAAGCAGAATATAAATCTGGTATTTGAAAAGTCTGGCTGCTGACTCTCTCTGAGCTCAGTAAGTATTTGAATGCATCAACAAGAAGAACTATCAAAACAGTTCCTGTGTGTAAACTGCATTATAATGAAGCAGTAAATGCAATCTTAGACAAAACATGTCCATGTCAAGCAAGTTTCAACTGCAAATTGACTTTCCACGCTGTACTGAAATCAGCTGGAGTCAACAGCTGCCTGAAGGCAAGAAAATCAGCCTGTGCTTTAGAAAATAATAGCCATTAATGTCAAATACTCTGCTGTATAGTCCTTCAAACATTTGCGCTCTATCTTTTATCTTTTTTATGTCCTTTCCTTTCACACACTCTATGTTGTGTTTTCATTCTTTCATGTTTTCTTTCTCTTCTTCTCATGATCTAACTTATCGCTGCCTTGCGCTCACTAGCTCTGGTGTGAGCGATGGATGGAGAGGTTTGTTTCACATGTGATGTGCACTGTTGTGGTTGTCGCCGCTCACTATTGGGAGAGCGCCCGCTCTCTACCACTGAACTGTAGTGCAGTCTGATCCTTATGTTCTCCTGTTCCCTTCACACCCCCTCTCACAGGCATGGTTGATCCCTCTTTTAGTGTAAAGACTCACTGTCAATGACTCACCGCCACACAAATGAAAGCTCCCTGCTGTTAACATTTAAGACACTGTTTTATGATCACTAGTCGTCTAGCACTGCTAAGACTGCAAGTATTTATCCTCACCCACCCTACTTCACAATGAGGTTTGTCATCAGCACTAACTGTTGTGCTAAAATGTAGATGTTTCCCTTTTGTGTGGCCTCTTTATCTTCTACTTTGTAATTTGCACTGATCCCTTCGTGTTGAAGCTTCATCGCTGGTCACTCACAGCTCCGCTAATATTCATCTCTACTGTTATTACAGTGCTTTGCCCGACGTAGACCAGAGGGACGGTGCCTGACACCCTGCAGATAGTTTACCATGGCAACAAGATGAAGAGGACTCATCGTATTTTTTGCAGACATGAAGCACACTTAATTTATTCCTGCATGTTTTTACCTCGAGCTGTGTCTTTTTTATTTTGTGTGTTCTTTTCTTTTTTCCGTTGTATTTATTTTGCGTTGAGCATTGTGATTTTGCAAACCTTATGTGTTCCTGTGAATTTTTAGATTTGTTTTTACTGTTTTTAATGTTCTTGCACTGTGAAAGAGTATCCTAAAAATGTTAAAAGTATATAGGAAAAAATACCAAGATGGATGTATTTCAGCGTAGAAGCTGCACTGGTTGGAAACTGCTTGTTGGTTACAAAGAGTTTTGTATTTATCTGAAGTGCTTAACTGAGCAATGAACAAATGCACAAAGCACGTTGAAGTTGCAGTAATAGAGAATTATAAAAAAGAGTCAACAGTAAAGTGAGATTTTATTGATCCCCAGGAGGAAATACATTTTACAGTATTGCAGCAGCACAATAATAACAACAAATAAATTAGTTACCTCAAACCAGTGTGCATAAACATAATGTAAAACCATCATATAATTCAACACAGCCTTCCATGTAGCAGCAAAACACTACATACATCATCATTATTATTCTATGGAAGATATAAAGTGTTGATGGTCGAGGTGATGTACTCTGGACTGAAATTAACAAATTAACTATCTATGCATTTGAGTACTGAATTGTGACCCATGCACTGTTTGTACTTTCGTGACGCTGACTGTGTCTCTGAATCAGAGACTCTAGCGTTGACGTGCCTGCTGCTCACAGGGCAGCTTGATACTCTCCATGTACTCTTGTATGTGTACAAACTGCCTTTGCTTGAACTTTTGTACATTATAAATGACTTCTTTTCAATGAATGTCAAGTTGCTGGACTACTTACAGAACCCGCTTCATTGTTAATTTATTTTGTAAAAAATGTTTGTTTCAAATATATTGATAGAAATCACACCTTCTTTGTCTCAGTGTGTTTTATTCAATTCAAAATAGACGTCGGAACAATTAACACACATTAATGAAGAATCAAAGCCTTGTAACAAATGTTAATAACATGCAAGACAAAACATTATAAAGTGCAAAATAAGGAGTGACTAAAATAAGTGGCTTTAAGATAATAAAGCCTCATTTTATAGACATAAAAAAAATCTGAAAATGGTCAAAAATAATAAACAATAATCCTTCCATTTTATTTTCTATTACCCCTTTGACCTTCTTCCTGCATATAATGAAGAATTAAATGCATATAAATGAGGACTTGATACGAAAAGAAAGAAAGAAAGGATTCTAAATATTTTATTATATTACCAGTACTGTAGGATGCACCAACAAAGCTTTCCCCAAAAGATGTATTTAGGTCTAATAATTCTTTATAAATATTTAGAACAAAAAGGTAGGGAGTCTACACTCTCAAGCTATTTGTCCTAGAAAATAATAAGGCAAAACGTGGATTATTATCCAGTTTTGATGGAATGTATTTGCTCATGTTGGCTCATCTCTTCATTGCATCACTTTAATATATTATTTGGCTGTGAGGTGTGTGTATTCAGAGAGTGAGATGTTGGATCACTGAACATGGACGCTGCTGGCTGAGATGTGAGAGAAACTCTCCAGTGAAGACTAGTCTTACAGAAAACAGATGAAACATTAACAAACAGTATTTCTTCATTATGTAAGTCTCAGCCACGTGCCAGCTGCACCTCGTCCAGTTCACTGAAGAGATCCAGATGTGGCAGAAACCCCCAAAACATCCAACCTCTGGCCTGCTGGAGCAGAAACACAACAGGAAAACAGGAAAACCCCACAGTTCAATTAGCAACTACGGGAAGGCAGAACTCTTTGTTGCTCTTAAGTGGCACAGACGGATGCAGATAATTGGCACACATGATTAAAATTCTGTTTATGCAATAGTGACACACAGACAGATAATGCCCTGATGTAATTTATAGGTAACCTACAAACATATGGAACCTGATTCATGCTTGTCTGAACGCTGTTAAACTCTCTGCCTTTCAAAAGCAACACAAACGGCTGTTAAACATCTGTAAAACATCTGTAACACATTTGTTCTCTCTTAGATAAGATTTCCTCATTCAGCTCTGTGCCGCGCCACCCCGGTCGTGTAAAACACAACTGCCTGTGTGTCTGTCTGGCCAGAGCTGCGAGGAGCTTTTCTGGTGCTGCTGCAACCAAAACAGTCTCTTGGATTTACGGTGGATTTAAAAGTATTTTCTCCCAAGTATTATGGATGCTCGAGGGGTTTGGTTGATGCTTTGCCTTCTCCTGCTGGCACGATGCTCGTTCCAGCAGACCACCTCGAAGAGAAAAAATGGCAAGAAAGGTAGGACCTTGACATTGGAAATGAAAACAATGTCCTCAGCTACAACTATATGTGAGAGTATCAGTTATACCGATTGAATGCATTGTGCCTTAGAGTAAAGTTGCATGTTTTTGCCTCTTCAACAGACTCTGCAAACAGTGCTGCAATAGAGGAGCTGAAGAAACAGATTACTGACATTCTTCAAGAGCTGAATTTGCTGAAAGAGCAGCAAGCTTTACAGACAGGTATTCATAAATTATTACAATTACATTTTTTGGGAAAAGTTTATGGATCACAGAAGACGAAATGCTGTACCATATAGCTCAATAATCCTCTAAAGTGTATCTCACAACATGCTTTATGTTAAATAGAATATAAATTAACAGCTTTCCAATGATGGAGAGCCAAAAATAGACACCAATAACACCTGACTTTCCTATAATTTCCCTCTAAGTGTGTCTCCGAGGCTTCAAGATCCTCGGCAAGTGTTTCCTGGCTGACCCGGTGAAGAAGACCTTCCACGCCGCCAGCGAAGACTGCATCGCCAAGGGAGGCAGTCTGGCCACTTCTCTGTCAGGAGACGAGAACGACCAGCTCTACAGCTACGTACGTCAGAGCATCGGCCCAGAGGAGCACATCTGGCTGGGCATCAACGACATTGTGACCGACGGCCAGTGGGTGGACCAGTCAGGTGGCAGCGTGCGCTTTAAGAACTGGGAGACAGAGATCACCCTGCAGCCGGACGGAGGACGCAGCCAGAACTGCGGCATCCTCTCCACCACGGCCAACGGGAAGTGGTTTGATGAGAGCTGTCGAGCTGAAAAGGCCTCCGTGTGCGAGTTCAACATCGTCTGAGAGCTGCTTTTCTGATATTAACATCACTCTGTGGAGGTTAACACTCGTGCAAACATGCTTGCAGAAAAGAATGAAACACGTAGAGCATCGGGTACATTTATGCAATGCATTAAAAAATAACATCTTTTCTCAATCAAGCCATTCAGATGTGATTTCACACTGTGGTCTGAGATATACACTACAACTACAGTATGTCATTGTATAAGCTAAACTTTTTGCATACATTCAATAAACTTGTGTTTTCAAATATTCCAGCATGTTCTCTATAGCATATTAGATATTCATCATGGTAAACACCACTGGATGGCTTGTCTTTGTTATATATATGTTTTTTATAAATTTGCTAATCAATGCAATAAAACATTTTTTTTACTGAAGAGCGATCATCAATAGTGCTTTTTTTCTGAGGCACTGTCTTTATTTCTAGTCCTGAATGTAAAGTTATGCTGCTTATATTACATTATATAATGTTAATAAACACGTGTCTCCTCAGTTGTAGCCTTCTCGTTGTCTTCTTGCTCACATATTCAGGAAAAAAATACTTAAAAAACTTAAAATAATGCCTTGAAATGCTTATGTAACAACTCATAAAAACAAGAACTCTTTTTTCCTAGTTTTTGACAAGGTCATCGGGGTTAAAAAGTCACAAGCAGCCAAAGTTTTCCTTTAAAAATAAGACTCCAAAACACCAGACACAGGAAATGGTAAACTTCAACAGAAAGGACCGGACTAAAATAACCTTCGTACTGCAGTATGAGGATGACATTTGTTCTTTCTCAAGTGTCACCACTTTAAATACTCCACGGTTAAAGTCAGGAATATATATATTATAGGCAGAGAGGAGGGTATTCAGGTGGAAAGGTGTGCAGGGATTCTCTACTATGTCAAAGATCAACATCCTCTCCCATAAAAACATTTTCAAATTTCCAAAGAATTTACGATCAAACCCTCCAGAGGTTTCCTGGTCCTACTTTTCTCGAACATCTGTCCCCACTTGATGAGAAAAATGACTTATTTTGTCTCCACCCTGCCCACACTGTTTCCATCATGGAAACATAGTTTCTGTATTCTTAATAGTTTACTCATCCAGAGGAGGGTTGCATCAGATCAACATGTTTGGACGTCTCCATGGACATCCACCGATGGAGAGCATGTCCTCATCTCCGTCCCTTTAACACTCAATGTGTTACGTATTTATGGTCATATTCTACATGGCTCGTAACCAAAGAAACTTCACATTCAGAGAGTTCTTCATTGTTTTACAGCGGACACTTTATTTCCTCAGGAATGAGAATGGATTTATGGTAACTTTGAGCTTTGTTTCCCTCTGCAGTTCGTTTTCTGAACTGCAGGAGGCGATGTGGCTTTACAAGACACACAACAACACACAATGTATTCAGTCTTTTTCACCTGTTTGATTGTAAAACTTGAATCCCATTTTTCCTCAAATGTGACCAGTTATTATTCTGACATCTTCTTGGTCAGCCTAATATCGAAATAAATACCCTAAATAAAGATTTAAATATTCTGTGCTATTGTTTTCTATCACAGTTAATGTAAAAACTGTTGCATTTTACAAAAACCTGTACTTGACTGTGACTTCGTTAGGACTTGGTTTGTAACTTTTGAATCGGTTTGTTGTTCCACACTGAACATCTGAGTCGGTCATCACAACAACACATGAGCACTCATCACACTTAAGTTAAATTATAGGCCTCACACAATCTCTCTATTAAAAGCAACCTGTTATTAATGACACGGTGAGATGTAACCTTTTGCTCACAGACTGAAACGAAGTGTTTAAGGATTTTAGTTTTGTATAAGAAGGGGTCTGTGGTCTTCCAAACAAATAGTAAAATATGGTCTCTGACTAGTGATTCTCATTCATCATGATACACAAGTAGAAAACAAAAAAAGTCCCTGTCTGACCAGAGAAACAGATCACAGCTAGCAGCAGATCAGTCTTGATATTCCCAAAAGAACGGGTCCAAAAAGAACAAAAGCACTCAATTGGCTGAAAACACCTCTAAGATCCTAAACTGTGTTAGCAGGAGTGAACTGCCCTCTCTGTAAGGTGTAATGATAGTGAAGTCTCCATAGCAGGTGCAAAAGCAGTGATAAACAATAGAAAGATACTAACTCCGTGCACATACGCCGCTGTTGCAATCTCCTGCAATACAGGCCATCATGTTGTGATGATGCCATTAAAGTGCAGCGTATTACAACAGCAGCGGAGAGTCGTCTCTATTCGGCGGTTTAATGATAAAAATGAGATGTAAACAGCGCACGCGCTTGCTCCTGTATAAACAATCATATGTACAAAATATCTCAAATGAAAAATAGTCATTGCCTGAAAGTAACAAAAGATCTTTTGGCAAAACTGATATAAAGAAGATGATGATGTACTGCCTTCATCTGAGAGAAAACAAGGTAACAGCTGCAGGCGGGTTTCATCAGGGTTATTTCGTGCCTGGCTTTGGTGCAAAACTAAACTCCAGAGGAAAAAAACAAAGGTTTCTTGCGAAGCAGGTAATCACAAAGATGTCAGGGAATGAATATCTCAAAGTTCAAGTAGGTCAAGAGAAAAGCAGAAAGCTGAATCCAATCTTCTCCTCAGTTCCCTCCCTCCGGCTCCTGCCGCGGCCCCAGATTCGGAGAGCGTTCCTCTTCGCTTTGCTCCTCGGTCTTGCAAATCACATCGTCCGCCAGGGGCTGGCCGTGGCTCCGGGGCCTGATGGGAAGCGGAGGAGCCTCAAACTGCTGGTAAACCCCGACTGGCGTGTCGTCTGAACCGGCGTCTTCAGAGACCAGCGGCTTCTGAGAGTCAGTGTGCCTCGCGAAGGTCCGGTCCATTTCAAAGTCTTCGTAGATGCCCATCTCCACTCCCTTTCTCAGCAGGTCCGTGTAGACCAGCTCGTCGTCAATGGAGGCGTACACGTGGGACTCGCTGTCCTCGCGTGATCTTGGGAAGCCGTTTTGTCCTGGCAGGAAGACGGTGCCGCTGGGATTGTAGATGGACACTTGATGACTCAGCTTTTTCTTCTTCTTCCTGTTTGGCAGGACAGACAAGACGAGCAGATTTGTAGAGTTATATACAGTAAGAACATTTTAAATGAAGGGGGGGAATCTCTAGCAGATTGAGGCAGACTTGACCTTTAGTAGGATACTACTTGCGCATCTTTACTATATTTACTAAAACAATAATTTGTAGAATTCTTTCCACAAGTGAGCAATTTGAAAAGACAATGACTTATGAAGTATAAATGATACAATTTGAAGAATAAAACAAAGCAGATCCACTCACCTAATCACCACACAGACCACTATCAGCACGATGACAAAAATGACCAACAGAACAGCCACCACACTCAGGATGATGGTCAGCAGAACGTCTACATGAGAGAAAACAACAACAGATACAATCTTTCATTATTACTTTCTGTTGTACTCTAAATTAAGTGTACAATCCTTGTAACGGAAATTTTATATTGACCATAAAATTCTAAAAGAAACTTCTGAAGCCTGAAGATTAACAAATATTGATTAACTTCTTATGATTCATGAAAAGGGATAGTAGTGGGAATATTTGAGCTCATGTGTCACTGTTCAACACACCTTTAAAGTATATGCAGAGTCATAAAACAAGACTTTAAGAGTCTACAGCCATGATAGCAAATGAGGCTGTACTTTGGAAAAGCAGTGTTTTGCAGCTAAATACAAATGTAATCTTAAACACAAAGTACAGCTGAGGCTGATAGGACTGTCATTAGTTTTGCAGGCATTTGGTCATAAACCAAAGTATTGCATAGGACAAATATATATTTTAATCTGAGGATCAACAAAGTTGTTACAATTCATCCTGAGGAACATGAACATGTGCACCAGTTGTTGAGGTATTTCAGTCTGGACCACAGTGGTGGTATAACAGACCAACCAGCTGGTATTGCCATCCATGCCAACCGTTACATGCTCCCCCCTTTTCTTGAGCTCCTCTCCCTCTCTCCTCCCTCTCTCCTCCCGGCTCTCAGGTGTTCCCGATCATGACTAGTGGGCAACCCTGCCCCCATATTGAAGGGAGGCTGGAGGAAGAAGGAGCTCTCTCCTTCCAGATCAAACAGCCTTCTGCCTGTTGTGTGATTTTCTTTTGCGCCTTGTTTTTTTGTGTTCATTTCTTTTGAGAATGGAGGTCTGGTAGTTCAGTTTTTGTGGCTGTGTTTGTAGTTTAGTTTATTCACTGTTTTGATAGTTTAAGGGGGAAAGCTGTGGGTCCTGATGTGTCTAGAAGGTGGCACGTAAATTGTGAAAACGTGCAAAAACTCTTGCGAGACTCGCTGCCTGACGACCTATCCTAACCTTAATCATTCAAGTTCAATGCCTAACCTTTCTATTCGAGTTCAATGCCTAACCTTTCTATTCAAGTTCATGAGTTTGATTCACTCGGAGAAATGATGAAATTCTCCAATATTTGAACTATAAAAATGTATGTCATCTGTATAAATGAACAAGATCACGCTAGCGGCTTTGTTTGAGTCTGTACTTCGGCACAGCAATGTGTTGAGCTAAATGCTTACATCAGCACGTTAACACGCTCAAAATGACACCAGCATGTTGAATAACATGTTTACTATGTTCACCATCTTATTTTTTTCATGCTAATATTTGCTAATTAGCACTAAACACAAAGTACAGCTGAGGTTGATGGGAATGTCATTAGTTTTGCAGGTATTTAGTCATCAACCAAAATATTTCAAGCAATTCATCTAATAGTTGCTGTAATAGTAGTAGTTATAGTAGTCTTAGAGTTGCATGTGTGATCAATTAAAACATCCAGTCCAATTTGTGTAAAGCCTCTGTGCACCCACACAGGTGTTTTCAGTTAATCTGACCTCTTCTCAGGACTGTGTGGGCGTGTATAGACTATAATTGAGTGACATCTTCCTGAGTCTCCTGTTAGCTTTGTTGAATCTGTTAAAGCGGGACAAATTACACCTTTATCATTCTTATTGGTAGATAAAGATTTGTGATCTCATAAATTCCCATCAAAGCTCCGGCCCACTTTGAACCTGAGCAGAGGTCTAATTAACCCAAATAACTAAACACACCAGTGTGGCTGTTCAGAGGAAGTGTCACCGGTTAGACAAAACTATGATGTTGGCCAAGTGACCCTACAAAATGTTGTCTTACTCTTGCTCTTCTGCAGGGTGATCTTGGTGAAGACCCTGAAGTCTCCTCTCTCAGGACTACAGTTGGACATGTTGAGGTAGAATTTGCCAGAGACGGTGTGGCTCTCTGCATTCATGTCCTCCCTGCGGCTGTAGTCCAGCTCCAGGAAGCCGACTCTCTGCACCTTGATGCCGGTGTGGCCCTCCTCGCACTTAGGCTGGCTGATGTTGTCAAACACCAGGCGAGCCTCCATCTTCGGGGGAACGGAGACGATCCAGGAGACGGTGGAGGAAGCCATCATTCCTTTTGGCCAACCAGGAGTTGCCAAGAAGACAGGGGAGTCTCCCTTTGGGGATACATTGAATATGTATTTTTCTGAATATGATTAGAAAGAAAAAAAATATTAAATATCACTGAAAAACATGCATTTCATTTATTTATTTATTTCATTCGATTGACTTGTTACCTGATATCTCGTCTTTATAAAGGGCATTCAGCACATACTTGACAGGCGTCCTTAGTGCTTTACCCTTAATGCCGGACACAGTGACGGACACATTGGCGCGGATTTGGACCTTCTGTATGGTTCCCTGAGGACAGAAGGTTCCGACAGATGTGCCGTCATCTTCGGCCACTTCGAATATGATGCTGTCGTTGCATTGCTGCCCATTTATGGACTGCTTGAGGGTCCCGGTGGGTGAGCTCAGCACCAAGGTGCCCGACATAGGAATACGGAAAGTCCAGGTCATGCTTCTCAGAGGGAAGGGGAGGCAGGTCGGCAGCATGGGCACCAACAGACGGGAGCAGTTCGGGCAGCCGTTGAGTTGACTACACTCTGACATGAAAGTGTAGATAGTTTAAATCAAGAGGGGTTCAGAAATGAGACTGAGTTTCTGCCTTCAGGAGCTACAGCCATGAAAAGGTCAGCTCACCCAAATTTACAAAAAAAAAGCATTTTCGCACTTCTAGTAATAGAAACTGAATTGAAACTAATTTCTACCTAGGAAATTGTCTTTATGAGAATTGTTAACACTGAGTTAGATATTGTTTTTGCTATTAGTCAGTTAGACACAAAAACATGGGAAAATAGGGTCCAGGTTGAAAAATACCGAAGTTACCCTTTAACTTCCAATACAAAATAAAATGAGGTAATCACATGTTGACAATAAAACTTGTGGAGTGACAAAACTGGCATCCTATACTATGAGGTTAACTACTTGTTATAGGGTAGTTAAGGACATCAGACATGTTATTCAGCCACAGAGAGATTGTAGGATATGATACATAGATACAAGTATGGAGAGTTATAAAAATGATTCAAGGCTTATTTTCAGGGCCCAAGGAAGCGTCTGTTAAACACTTAAATCTGGATTTACCTATGGCTCTCGTGGCGGTGACTTTTACATCTTCAGGAAGGCAGTCCTGGAAAGTCAGGTCAGTCTTCGATGTGACTGTGACGTTCTCCTTCAACACAGAGTTTATTCTCATCTTGCAGTCAGACGCCGATTTCAACTTCTCCAAGTGAAGAGAAATGCCCTTCATTTTGCTCACATCCACTTTACACAACACTACAGAAAACAGCACAATAACATATTAGTATTTTTTCAGTCTCCTTTTTCCCCTCACACACAAAGAACACAAATGCAAATATGTGGGCACGTGCGTTTCAAATCACAACCATGTCGAACAGGTATTTGAATTTAGATTTGACTGGTAGAGTTGAACGGGATTCCCGGATTGTTGAAGGGAGTGTTTCCTAACAATGAGCCTCAGTTGTCATTCATGACTCAGCAATGAAGCAACTTCAGAGATCCCCTAACCCGAGACCCGGGGGCTCAGACAAACGCCACGAGGCCCACTCACCACGTCACTGTTTCATTACTCATCCACGCTGAAGCTGTCTCAAAAAACAGGGAAAATCCTGTCACACTCCCTACTAACGAAACTGCACTCTTGTTGTGACGTGATAAGAAAACGGAAAATCAAGATTATTTATAGTTAGTAATCGCATGCCTGTTGCAACATGTAGAAGAGACATAAATCATCCTCCAAACTATTTTATCAACAGCAATCCTCCAACACTTAACTCCATGTTGCCCCTCTGCCCCAAAACTGCTTTCATTTATAAAGTGATAAAATCAAATAGTTATATCTATTATACTTCTCAAACGTGATACATTTGCTGGCCATTTGCAGCTTTAAATATTCTAAGATTAGCTTTCTTTTTTAATTTCATATGCACTAATGCACTAACAGACTGAACAGTTTCAGTAGAATCAATAGTTGGTAACTAATAAGTATTTGAAGCAATGCTATAAAGCAACAATATTTGATTTTTTGACCACTTGGCGACGACAGAACAAGCTGTAAACACTGACATTATCACCTTACATAGTTAATATGGCAATATGTTATATTTGTTTATACATGCAGCAAACAGGAAGCAACATTAGCATCCATTTGGAGTTGAGTTTCTGGCCACATGATGAATCTAAGTCCGATAGTCATTCTTTTTAAGCTCTGTTTTTGGTCTCTACCAACTACTGATTGAAATATCTGGCTCTTCAGCTGTTAAATTCAATTCAATTCCAACCTTTATTTAAAGGTCTTATTGATAACATTTTTTATGTAGACAAAACATTTTTTTAAATAATACACAGAGCCTTTAGAAAGGTGCCGAATAAAAGTGTGGCTTTTCCTGAAAAAAAAATATTATTATGATTGTGAATTAATTATTTAAAAAATTCTGGCAGGTCCAAAATAAATATTTTGTTTATCTCTGTGGAAGACGTTTGATTCACAACTTTGTGAGCCAAGAGTAAATCAATGTTGGTATCACGTGGTATCTCTGGGTCGTCAGTTAGTGTGGAAAAAACAGATAAATGGCTGAGATTGACGGTAAGAGCCTGGCAACAACTTGTTGTGAAGTAAATGCAATGGAACGGAGGAGGGACAATGTGACATTTAGTGGCTGAATGTTATCAGTGTTATCAATAGCACCTTTAAACTCAAAATGTTCACTGAGGTTGCCCTCATCTACATTACATTACATTTCCAAATGCTCCGCTGTGTTCCCAAGCTAGTGTCTGTCTAACTGTGTCTGTTTGCTGCTTGGCAAGTAGTGTACAGTGGGTTTTTAACAGCTTTTTGGCTAAAAAGAGCTGTCTGCTGCTACCAAACAATGATGCTATAAGAGAAGTGAAGAGTGAAGCAAACCAGTTAAGTTGTGGGCTGTAAAACAGAAACAAAAATAAGCTAAAAGATGCGAAAATGCTCCCCAGAGATGAGAAGTCGGGTGATAATTCTCTTTGGGTTCATCATTGCAAGCAACTGCTTTCACATTACACGGTCATTTTACCATTGTTAATATAAAAATGTTGATCATAGCAGCTTTCAATTTCAATTGAATCATTTTTGATCCTTTAAATCAATAATGTCAAATGAGACTACATCTCAGTCAGTTAGGATAAATATAGTATAGTGTGGATAAACACAACATTGTGACATACACTGGTCAAATAATGTGATGTCTGACACATCAGAGAGATCATTCAGACACCAAAATTGAAACTCACTCTTGATTTCCTCCCCGACAGACACCTGAAACTGGCCATTGTCCAGCTTCTGCCCTGCCGGGATGTCCAGAGAAAAGCTGCCTTGATTCAGTATCTGAGCGCTACTGTCAGGCCCCGTTCTGCAGTATTTCCCCACGGCCACCTTCCCCGTAGTCTGGAGGGCCTGCAGGGTGTAGCTGTGTCTGTCTGGACATCCCTCAGATGGATTAATCTGTCTCATACCCGTGTTGCTGAAGTCTATTTTGAGTGCTTTCGGCGCAGAGGCCTTCAGGTTCCAGGTGAACTTGCGGTTAAAATTCAGAAAAGGAAGCGAGCCGGCGTCAGACTGGATGATGTGGCCGTTGCACGACTTTGTGGTACACTCTGAGAGGAGATATTAACAGATGAACTTTACAACAAACAAATACACACATACTGTATTAGTTTCTGCAAGATAACTATTCAAATAAATCCTTAAACTGCAGTACTCTCACCTAAGGGTGTAAGATAATATCCATACAAGAGTATCGCGATATTTGCGATACTGTATCAAGTCTCCAAAATGCTCCTGGCCGCTATTCTGTCTTTTGGAGGTTTTAGCGGGCTCAGTTTTAAAGCTAGAGTGAAGCTACTGGCATCATATGAAACTAGAAAAATCTGAGGAATCTATTAGCACCATGTACCATTGGTACCATGTCATACTTGCATGTTGTAAAGGAGGCTAAATAATGCTCCAAAGGTTGCTAAATTGTGTTATATGTGAATGAAAACGGGTTCAATATGACAGTTTTCCTATAATAAGATTAGACAATATATCGCCTTGCTTGCAGTATCACAATATAGCGCAATACATATATCGAACCGTTACCCCTGTATCATGATACATATCGTATCGCCAGATTCTGGCCAACACACAGCCCTACTCTTACCTATATTTTGCACAATTTCCACGCTGAATACATCTTGAGGTCTGGTGCAGTCAAACTCCACTGAGACACTGGTGCTGCCTGTTAGCACGAAGGGTGGATCACATTGTCGCGAGCGTCCTGCCACGATGCACCCCTTGCAACCTTTGACCTGACTGCTGCTGATTCTGATGGTGGTGCCTCTGTCAGGGGTGACGGTCAGCTTCTGAACCCCTGGGAGGGAAAAAAAAAACACAAAGCGTGAAAATGTGACTAAGATAAAGAGGAGAAACATGGGTAAAAACAACAGATGTCCAGTGCTGAATAACAACGAAATATCACAATGAAATCACCACTTTAGATTGTCACTTAAAATCAGAATATAAAGAAGTCTTGCTAAGTATTAAATACATTTTATTCACTGTTAAAAGCCACATCTGTGTGGAGAGAAGAGGCCGACAGCTCGGCTTCACTCCCTCCGTGACTAACCAGGCCTGTGCTGAGCAAACAGAGCCATGTTCACACACACAACAGCACCTGATGTGCTGCTTGAATCAGCTCTCTATTGTCTCACATATCCTGGTTTACACTCTATTATTTCTCTTTCTATATATATATATATATGTTTCTGAAGTGGACAAAACAGACACAACCTATCATCTGGCACGTGACATATGATGATGAGGTTTTCTGTTGAACAAACAACAGAAAAGCACTCAGCTCTGTCAACAAAAGCTTTTCTTTCTTTCATTTGTGTCCTCATCCTTTACAACTTCATTTACGGTGACACAACTAATCAATGCAATCATTAAAGTCATTCAGGTTTCCAACAGCTCTTCAGCAGCCATATTATAGCACAATAATAGCAGCTTTAGAAATACTTAATAACAATGTCTGATGAGACCTCCATGTTTCTGCTTATTGTCCTATTATAATAAGAGGAATAATAATCAGTGTCCATGTTTAAACAGCAGATCTTTCACCTCACCAGCATCATGGCTGGTTAATAATTAAGCTGTAACTTACCTGATACAGTGCAGGCGATGAGTGTGAGCAGTAGAAGCAGACTGGTGACTCTTGATAATAACATGCTGTCCTACAGTGTGTTTCTGTTTGATCCAGAGGGAAATCAGTGGAGATCTTTCTGCACATATTTCATAACTTCTCGTCCAGATCTGCGACCCTTTATGCGCCCAAATGTTCCCTTGCGTGTAGGTGAAGCTGCGCTCGAGGCTGATGAGACACAACTCCTCCACTTCCTGTATGTGTGAGCGTGTGTCAGCAGCAGCAGCAGCAGCAGGGAGTGTCTCAGCTCCAGGTAGGTGAAGGCGTGGCCACTCCACCATTTTGACAGGTACAGTCAGAGCTCCTGAATGTGTTATAACATGCTTGATAATAATAATAATAAAAAAGACTAATACAAATAAAAAAAATTGCTAAAATTTCCTGCAGTTTAGTTATTACTACAAAAAATAATTTCGAGAAATAGTCATTTACAATTAAAAATACAATTAAATTAATTTAATAAATACAAATCAAAATATATGCTATTATTTGAATTATATTGGTTATGATTATAGCTTATGGTAAATGGTACAGGTACAATCAGAGCTCCTGAATGTGTTATCACATGCTTGATCACTAAATGATAATAATAATAATAATAAAAAAGACTAATAAATTAAAAAAGTGCTAAAAATTCCTGCTGTTTAGTTATTTCTACAAAAATAATTCAGAGAAATAGCAATTTACAATTAAAAATACAATTACATTTTTAATCTATATAGAAAAAATGGATACAACTGACATTAAGGTTTTAAACTGCTGACCCCATATTACATACAATTCACAACTTAATTTTTATTTATTTATTTATTTATTTATTATTATTATTATCATTTTTAATTTACTTATTTTTCGTTTTTTTTTAGTCCTTTCCTTTTTTTATTATCTTTTTTTTGTTTTGTTTTGTATATGTTTCATTTATATTGCTATCGGATTTAATTCATTTATATGTATGAATGTAATTGTTTATGAAATTAACTCTGCTTATTTAATGGTGCAGTAATATTGGTATAGGGATGAGGGGGATATAATTTGTTTATACAATTATTTCTGTGATTTATTGGATCTTGTACAGAATACCAATAAAACGACGTTGAGCAAAAAAAAAATATTTTTTGTTATTTAAACTGTGTCATTTGTTATTGTTTTATTTACAGTTGACGTGTATTACGATGTGTTATGTTAGTGTATGATGAGTAGTGTGAATGTATATTTTTGTACTGTCACCATGTAAACTATGTGGACCCCAGGAAGAATAGCTGCTGCTATGCAAAAGCTAATGGGGATCTAAATAAACAAACAAACAAACAAACAAAACACACTCACACACACACACACACACACACACACACACGCAGACACGCACACGCACATACACACACACACACACACACACACACACACACACACACACACACACACACACACACACATTCATACACTGATGGCAGAGGCTGCCATGCAAGGTGATAACTTTGCCCTTCAGGATCTAATCTAAACACTCATTCACACAGCAATTGTGAATGAGCGTTCACAATTGAATGAATACTCGGTACTCTGTATCGGCCGATACCCAAAGCCCAGGAATCACTATCGGTATCGGGACTGAAAAAGTAAAAAAGTCAGATCTGTGCATCCCTAATTTTGGAGATTGTATCTTACGGTGCTGTTGAGCTGTATTACATCATACTGAGAGGTGTTTCTGTTATTCTGTCCACCCCACTTTCAACCCTAATGAAGGGAGGAATTGTTAGACTGCATTGGTTAAACAACAATTGTAAACAAAGTGTATTTTTCATAGGAATTAAATGATCAATGAGCTGCATATTAAGAGCTTTTTTTTTTTTGAACAGACAAACATCCACTCTGAGTTTGTCACCGTCACAAACTGGTTCCGTCAGCTCAGCCGGATGCAAACAGCTTTGTTGACAGATCAGGCTGATAAAGTCTCTCTTGAAGCCACATAACATTTACCACCATGATGCTGCAAAACTCTCTTTAGTTCTGGGGAGCAAAGCAAATCCATGTGTCTGGAAACGTTAACATGACAGTACTAAACCTACTAAAGCAACCATTTGTACAGGTGAGGAGTAATTCTCCAAATCCTTGTTTACACCATGAAATAGAGTGGAGGGACAGAAAGAGACGACCTCTGATCTCTGACAGATTTTACTAATACAGATTTGACACATTTTGCAGTATGATGAGCTTTTATGAATAGCTGTAGGGGTCATTCTAAGGGGTCAAGTAAGATAAAATGTATAATTAGAGTTGTATTAAGTCACATAGCCAGGCATGTATACTGTGTATGAGATAATAAAAGTCAGTGTCAATACACTCCTCTATCATCCATGTTAAAATACAACTTGATGGTCATTTTGGTGGCTGCATTTTCTGGTGCTGTTGAATTGTATTGCTTTGTTATACCAACAGGTGTTTCTATTATTTTGTTCACATCATCTATGTCAATGAGGGGGGGGGGGGGGGGGGGGGGAAGACTAAATAACAGAACTCTCAGCATAATGCAAACTACATCCTCCAAAATGATCACACAGTTGTATCGACATGTCTCTAAAACAGTTTCAATAAAATCTGAAACTTATGAAGGTAGATTCTATCGCAGGACTGTTTTAGTTTTAGTTTGGTGTACCTAATAAACTGGCAAAGACTTTGTCAGTGATGGCTCAAAGCCTTTTTTTTTCAACTTTGGATCACATGCTGCTGCGTTCACTTGAAATAAGTCTGCAGCAAATTGATTTAGGCTACAGAGAACAGGTCAGACAGAATCTGAGGTATATGGCCTATAATCAATTTTATTATCATCGAAACATGAATACAAATAAGCACGCATATTGAACTTGACATTATATAAATCTAACAATATAATTATTGAAACCCCTCTCTATGTCCATCAGAAACAACATCTATTTTTTCTATTGGGAAAAAAAAAACTATAACATTCACTTTTGACTATAGGTTAAATATATGTGACAGCAGTTTTCAGTGCAAAAGTCCTACACATGGGATAAGGCAAAAAACTTTCTAGAAAGATTAAAAACACAGTTTTAAAGAGAAAAAAGTGTGCACAGTTTACGCTGACTATAGGAAAGGCCTACAAGGGTATACAAAACACATTGGTGTTGGTCCCGATATAGATTACTATTGGCTAGTATTAATAATCCATCATACTTTACCTTGGTTGTCCTATAATGAGGAGGAGCTCTAACCACAAAACTAAAGCATCCAAAAATGTCCCCAAAAAGCTCCTCACTCATTCACTCAGCTGAACAGTTGAATGGCTACAGTTATAGTATAGGCAGCACAGGCTATAGTTAGAATAAAAGGTTATTTCAATTTATCTCGGTCTCCTCTGCTCCATCCCGTTGGGCAGAAACCCTGCAATGATGGGGACCGGCCATATGAGCGCAGCAACGCTCCACACGATGATCACCAGAGTCATGAAACAAGCCACAAGTGTCGACTCGATGGGCTTCCTGTTCAGCCTCCAACTTTTGTCCCCCTTCAGCTCGTCGAGGCTGAAATCCACGCAGCAGAAAGCGACCTGATCCCCGTTCTGCTGACCCCTCGTCCCTGACCTGCCCTGACCTTGACCTTGACTGAACCTCCGGTACCGGGACATCCCACAGCCGACGCACAGCCGCAGCTCCTGCTGACCCCCGTTGACCCCGAGGTGCTCCACGACGACGGGCGAGATGGCCCGGTTGAAGGCCGCAGAGAAGAAAGCCCTTCCGTGGTTGTTGGTGGTGTAGATGAGCACGTCACACTGGAAGCCGAAGCTGCTGTCCCAGCGGGCCACCAGCGAGGTGGGCAGCAGCCGCTGGACGCTCACGTTGCACTGGGACACAGTCTGCATGGAGGATGAAGAGGAGGAGGAGGAGGAGGAGAAGGCGTCTTCGCTCTCCTCCACGGACCTATTGGAGAAGCGCACGTCCACCTCCAAACAAATTAATAACACAGGTATAAAAAAAAGACTATGGGAATATTTTGTATGAATTCTGTCCTTGCATTCTTGCATTACTGCAGTTTTATCACTGAATGAAGGGGAATTAATTCAAATTACTTAATTTTCACTTTCCCATTTGGCACTTACACTTCCAAAAGATTACATTTTGGGACTATAATTTGATTTTGATTATTATTTGGGATTTATATTGGTGCATGTGAGCAGTGGTTTAGACTAGTGGGATAAATTTTGATGGAGAAGTGAGAGAGCAGCCCTTACCTCATCACGACTGCTGAGGTGCTCTTGAGCAAGGCACTTAAGCCCCTGCTGGTCCAGCGGGGATGCCAACACCATTCATGCATGTATTCTGGTTACATAAAGGATCCTAAGTTAATCTTTCCTGTGTGGGATGTAGATTAACTTCTGATCTTTTAGCTATCTAGTGCAGTGAAAGTCACCGATGTGACCTTTGTCACTGGGAATCCCATCATGTTTCTCAGCTTATTGTGACCTTTAGGGGCATCAAAGTCCAATTACATTTAATGATATTAATAATAATAATAATAATAATAATAATAATACATATAATAAGCTTTATTTATATAGCTCCTTTCATAACATAAAATGCAGCTCAAAGTGCTTCACAAAAGAAACAAATTAACAAACAAACAGGGGACACAAGGGAAAACAATAGAATCCTAAAGAGATTTAAAGTAGGATAATACTGTTAATAAAAACAAAGTTGATAATGGTAAAAATCTATTTTAAGATATAAAACCATAAAACAAGTTGAGAAATATAAAATAAATACAAAATAATAACAATAAAGTTAGAAAAAAAGGTGGAATTAATTAAAAGCAAGATCGTAAAAAAATAGTTTTGAGCTTTTTAATTGAATTTTTAGGAATACCAAAGTTTAAAAAAAATATATATATACTTTATATTTCTTTCTTTATAGCTCATATCCACATGTGGACACTGGGCTCTTGTCAGTGAGAGACATTTGGGAGCTTTAACAACCTGTTTTAGAGTTCAGAAAGTAAACATATTTAATTGGGTGATTCTTTTGTGTCAGTATATTGAAATTAGACTAATTTTAAGCCAACAAAATAAACACATAGATAAATGACTCACTGCTTTCCCACCAGACTTCTATTCGTGGCAGTGTAGAGGTGGTTTTTGAAACAAGCATTTCATGATTGTAAATAAATATATCATTGCTATCACATCAGATCTGCTCCCTCTACAGAGTCTTTCAAAGCACAGCTCAAGACACCTCTTTTCTTTGGCTTTTGAATGTACTTGAATTGTGATTACAAATTGGCCTTTTATAAATGCTCATTATAACAGTCTTTTACTCATGGATTTTATCTTGGTCTCTGTCTGTGGATGTGTGAGATTGAGTTGTCTAAACTGTTGACCTGTTTTTATTCTGCCTATGTCTGTAAAGCACTTTGGTCAGCTCAAATTGTTTTAGATGTGCTATAGAAATAAACTTGACTTGACTATTACAAAAAACGTCACCAGGGTGATGGTAAAACAGGTTGTTCTCTGCAGGCTGCTGTCTTATATTTGTAATCTACTAATCTTTTCTCATCCTGGAGAGAGAGAATAAGATTTTGTTTTCATTTCACTGAGAAAGTTGTTGTTGAGCATGCATGTGTGTGTGTGAGGAAATAAAATCTATGTAAAATGAATACATCCTTGCTGTTACCAGGAAGCTGTTGGAGGAGTTGATGGGCGGCAGCAGCAGGTCTTCGTCGCTCCAGCCTTGGCATCTCTGGAGGAGTCCTGCCACCGCGGTGAGAGCCAGCAGCAGCGTCTGGTGGTCGTTCAGCATCGCACAGCTGGGCGCGTCTCTCCTGCTCGCATGGTGCTGTGGTGATCCGCTGGTAGACGAGGCAATGTGCAATGTTTCAAAAAAGGTGCCCAGGTGATGTTTAATAACGCAGCTCCCGATGGAGAAATCCCCTGCACCGATGCACTGATGGTACAAATGGAAAGCCTTCCTTGTCACATGCGCGTCCAACCACCTCCTCCCTTATTTGGGGTATTTTTCCTCCTGACTTTGTTCTCCAAAAAATGCGTCCCTCATGCAATCGCGTTACTTTACAGTGAGCAGCAGCAGCATCACATCTCAGCTCCTGAGCCTCTCTGAGCTGAGCGACACTCCCACCTCCGACTGTCACTTGTTCAGGTGTGAGCTGAGAGCTGAGCATGAAAACACAGAGGAGTGGTGGTGATGATGAGGAGGAGAGGAGAGCCTCCAGTGCCTCCAGTGCGCAGGGACAGAAGTTCAACACACATCTTCCAATCAGAAATCCTCGCACACACATGCTCAACAACAACTTTCTCAATGAAATGAAAACAAAATCCGGTTTTATTCTCTCTCTCTCTCTCCAGGATGAGAAAAGATTAGTAGATTACAAAAATAAGACAACCTGCAGAGAACAACCTGTGGCACCATCACCCTGGTGACGTTTTTGTAATAGCAATGATATATATTATTTACAATCATAAAGGTCTAAATGCTGTTTCAAAACCACCTCTACACTGCCACGAATAGAAGTCTGATGGGAAAGCAGTGAATCATTTATCTATGTATTTATTTTGTTGGCTTAAAGGGACTATTTGTAACTTTCAGAAATGCTTGTTAACAGCGACACCTGTGGCCGTTAAGTCAACGAAAGTCAGCGTCGGGCTCATGCTCGCTCTACATAGACATGAACGAGCATCGCTCAAAACAGTGAAACGACACACGTCAGCTAAAACCACAATATCACTCTATATTTCACCTGCTTGGCAGTAATGTTAGCTGACCAGACGAAGATCTCTCCATGAATCACTGCTGATCCTAGTGTTGGCTTTTCCTGCTTCAGCCTGGCTGCTTCAGCCCCGGAGGCTGAAGCAGCCAGGCTGAAGCAGGAAGAGAAACGTTATCGTATCCCGACCGCAGCCGGAAGGAACAGGGAGACACCGGCACCCGGTTGGAGACAATAACGTTTCTCTCTGCGAAGCCCCGTCACTTCACAAGCTAGGAAAACCTCTGTTGGTCTGGAGGAGCTGCAGCAGTTATTTCTGCACAAACGTCCACTGTACATTCACTAGATATTCTCAGAGCTACTAACTCTTCTGCAGTGTGTAGTGAGCGCGCGTTCACGTCAAGAGGTGGAGTGAGAACGCGCGCGGTGTGAGTGAAGGCAAGCAGGCAGAGGAGCAGTGACTCCGGCCACACGCGAGCGCGCATATGCGAGCGCTGATGAGATCCCGACCCGGTAAGTTTATACGTGTAAAAAGTTACAAACAGTCCCTTTAAGGGTTGGTTTATATCTACTTTTTAACTCCAGATGGATATGTGGGTTGTAAATAAACTTGGGATGCTGTTCATATATTTAATTTGGGATGTAAATAAACCTGGGATAGTTTATATATTATATTATATAATCATTCGATGATATATGAGTTATTAGATGAGAAGTGAGAAAGGGGTAGGGAAATATAAGTTTTACTTCTACCTACTCCTTTTCGGACACTATTACTCTTTTTTAGTTTGTTATTATTTTGTATCTGTTTTTATTTATTTTTATGTTTGAAATAAAGTCTTTCATTCATTCATTCATAATAGCAATGATATATTTATTTACAATCATAAAGGTCTAAATGCTGTTTCAAAATCCACCTCTACACTGCCACGAATAGAAGTCTGGTGGGAAAGCAGTGACTCATTTATTTATGTATTATTTTGTTGGCTTAAAATGAGTTGAATCAACTCTTCTCCGTATACTCGAGTAATAAATAGAAAACAAAAGCAATAATAATACAATAAAACGTTTTGTATATGAGTGTCTAGCTGGTTTATATGTAAATATCTCTGAGAGGTAAACCCAACAGTCCGTAATCCATCTGCTTGTTTGCTCATCTGTTCTCTGCTCTGAGAGCTTTCTGTACGTTGCTGTTTGTGTCTCTCAGCCACGTTGTGTACTCAGGGGCAGCCAGACACATCAATAAACATGTGCCTCCACTGGGCTGCAGCAGCAGGGGTTTTGTACACAGTGTGTATCACCTCACCTGGCTGCTGCATCAGATGCTGAAGAGGAGAGGACACACTCACCGACACCCCTCCCCTCCCTGACCCTCTTTGTGTTTTGGATCCAAACACTTTATCACAAACAGCTAATGTGATTACACTTACAGCTGCTGGGGACACAGCTGCAGTTAATCTCAGTTTTGTGGAGTTGTAATAAAAGTTTAAATATCGAGAGTAGTGGTTGAACACCTGGTCCGTTTTGGCACGTAGGGTTTCAAGCTGCGGTTGGCCTAAATCACACTGAGCTCAGAGTCCTACAAAAATTACGTTTATGCAGCTCAGAGTTGAACTGGACCGAACCTGATGATAGAAACATGACTGGACTGACCCTCCTCACCCTGACACGACTGCACACAGTGTCAATTTTTTTCTAACAAGATGCCATCTTTAAATACATCCACATATATAACGTATTATATTGATATTTCACTATTTAACTGCCGTTTTCATGCAACATTTGCAATTTTTGAACAAAATGCACCCTTGACCTCACCTTGTGCAAAATATTCGGTATGCCTTGTGACATAGTACAATTCAAGACAACACTTTTTTAAACCCCCCCAAAAAATTGCATTTATTGGAAGTATATTATATCATAGGGCTGCAACTAACAATTATTTTCATTGTCGATTAATCTGTTGATTATTTTCTCGATTAATCGATTAGTTGTTTGGTCTATAAAATGTCAATCAGTGTTTCCCAAAGCCCAAGATGACGTCCTCAAATGTCTTGTTTTGTCCACAACTCAAAGATATTCAGTTTACTGTCATAGAGGAGTAAAGAAACCTGAAAATATTCACATTTTAGAAGCTGGAATTGTGACTTGTTTTCCTTAAAAAAAGACTCAAACCGATTATCAAAATAGTTTAATATTTGACAACTAATCGATTAATCGTTGCAGCTCTATTATATTCATTTTTGCTCTCATCGTGTTCACCCTCCTGAAGACACTATCCCCTCCTCCTAGAAAAGATGGCTTTTAATGGGGGAGCAGTTATGGCTTTTACCAGAATACTCTTCCTAACAATGTATACATAATGCATTGGGAAAGATAACAAGCTATTAACAGAATTAGGTCATTGACCAGAGGCGAAATCATCATGAATTATTCTCTTTCATCTTTGCAGGCTATAGGATTCATGAATGCAACTTGTATGGATTGTTTTCTTCTGTGATGTTTAAATGGTGTAATTTGCTCCGGAGGCCTGCCTCCGTGTGTTTGATGTGAGGGCCAGCTGAAAGTGAAAGACGCTTTGGTGTCAATTTGCACCTGAAAGCACCTCGTTTTCTGTCTCCGTTTGATTATGACGGTGTATCCTACTTAACATGTTTGCTTTAAAACAATCATGTAGTTGTTTCGGTTCTCTTTCTGCACACTCGCACTCCTACACGTTTCCAAATGCTCTGCATCAGATATGCTCTACAGTCCAGACAACGTACTGGAGAACAGAGCAAGGAAATGTAAATGACTTTCTTGTTCATTAATTATGCTATAAAAATGTAAATTGCTTTAGTGACAAAAATGCAAATGGGACGAAGATAAAAGTCTCTTGTGCCGAAGGAGAATGTATGAAAGATTCATTTTCTCAAAGTGTGGCTCTTTATTCAGGAAACCAAGAGGAGGACCTGTTAGTGGCTCCTGGCTGACTCTGTGCTGGATCAGACACCATTAGTCCGACCCACCGTCTCACACAGACAACTGGCTTAATTAGAAGTTGAGGATGTGGCTACGTGCATCCTCACAGACACAATGTTCAAGCTCCTCTTCTTACATCTGAGCCTGTTTGTCTCCTGTCATACCACCAATCACTGCATGGACTCATCACCACGGCAACAGGAGCAGTGGGGAAATATTCTGTTTAGTTTATAACAATAATAAATCTAATAACATCATCATCGGTGTTGTTATTGGCATGTTTGGTGTCAGTGCCAAGACTATAGCAGGCACAAATATTCTTAACAATGTTGTGTTCAGGTCCTGTCTGTCAAAATAAATGTGTTGGAGTGAATCACACAGCTACAGCATCATTTTCTTTTCTGAAGAAACAACACAAGTCAGAGTTTGACCCGCTCAGCTGGCAAAGAGTTGGAGACAAACTGTAAAATCTGGGTAGCACAGCATAGAGCGATCATAAGATACAGAAGAGGATGTGTTAATAAATTCAGGCTAGGGGTGTCGCGGTTGTTGACGATAACCGTGATAATAAAAAAAATAATATTGATATAGTTACAGACTCTCTCCGCCTCCCCACACTTGTATTTTGAGTGTAATACATTTGCCAAAAAAGAAAAAAAAAAACGCACTATAAACAAAGTTAAGGAGTTTTCTTTTATTATTTTCAAATTTTCTCTGGATATTGCATTAATATCGTTATCATGAATTATTCGAATTCTTCTTCTTTTAATTGCGTAGTGAAAATCTGATATTGTGACAGCCCTAATTTAGACCTTGAAGCTATAAGTGTACCAAACATTTTGAAAAGGGCCTCATCAACACCTGAAAATCGAATCATATCACTTACATACAGTAAGTGATGAAGTATTCATCCTTTATTTCACCTATTTTACACACGAGGTCCAGTTTGCTTATCAGGAAGAGACCTTCTCTACTGAAGGGAGGCTTCTGTTTATCTTGGATCAGGTTACAATTGTGTTACGGACTTGGCCCATGGCGTTTTAAAAAATTGTGGGCATTTACCAAGATGCTACTGAGTTGCATCATGAGAATTGTAGGATTTTTGGAGCTTGACCCATAGGCTACTGGGGAGAAAAAGTCAGGATTGTCCTCTGCTGCTCCGATGTTGATGTCTTCTTAATTTGTCTCTTGTGAGTCACAGCTTTATGGAAGTGCAATATTAAATCTTTTTGGTAGCCCTTTAAGTAAAATAAGCAATATTACAATGTAAAACTAATTAATTAACCCTCTGAAACCTGCAAGATCGTCGGTGATCCCGACCGACTTTACCATCATTCAGAGGCTGTATCAGGCTCAGTTTCAGAGCTAAGGAATCTTATTGGTACCAACCATGTCCAGTTAGCTTGTCAGGAAGGAGGCTCAGTAATGTTCCAAAGTGGCATGACCATTTTCAAAGGGGTCCCTTGACCTCTGACCTCAAGATATGTGAATGTAAAAGGGTTCTGTGGGTACCCACGAGTCTCCCCTTTAAAGACATGTCAACATTTGTCGACAAAAACGGTTCTATATAGGTCTCAGAGGGTTAAAATCCTGCAATAAAAATACAGACGTATTATCAGCACAATGTTCCTTAGTATTAAAAAGTTTTGTTTTAAAGGGACTATTTGTAACTTTTTAAGCGTATAAATGTAGCGGGTCGCCACACATGCGGGTTCGCATATGCGCGCTCGCGTGTGGCTGGAGCCTCGTCTCCGCTGCCTGCTCTCCTTCACTCAGAATCTGCGCGCGTCCTCGCTGTCTCGCTCCACCTCTAGATGTGAACGCGCGCTCACTCCACACTGCAGAAGAGTTAGCTCTGAGAATATCTAGTGAATGCACAGGGGACGTTTGTGCAGAAATAAATGCTGCAGCTCCTCCAGACCAACAGAGCTTTCCCGTGTCTTGTGAAGTGACGGAGCTCTTCAGAGAGTTACGTTTTCTTCTCGTTACCGACCGCGTGCCGGTGTCTCCTCTGCTCTCTCCGGCTGCGGGCGGAGAGAGCAGGGAGACACGCTGCAGAGCCCCGCTGCTTCAGCCTGCACTTAGGCAGGAAAAGCCAACACTAGGATCAGATCTAAATCATGTTCATGGAGAGACCTTCGTCTGGTCAGCTAACATTACTGCCAAGCAGCTGAGATATAGAGTGATATTGTGGTTTTAGCTGACGTGTGTCGCCTCACTGTATTGAGCGATGCTCGTTCAGGTATATTTAGAGCGAGCAAGCGCAAGCCCGAAGCTGACTTTCGTTGATTTCACGGCCACAGGTGTCGCTGTTAAGAAGCATTTCTGAAAGTTACAAATAGTCCCTTTAAGTAGTACTGGGATATCTTGTGAAATAAAGTAAATTGTATGAAATTGAACTAGCTGTCAAATAAATGTTGAGGATTAAAAAGTATAGAGTTGACTCTCTTAATTTAGAAACCAACTGTAAACGCTCAAGTACCTTAAAATTGTTCATACTCTAGTAAATAGTCACTTTCAACCTCTGCTTATACTTAAGCTGTATATTGTTGTACTGTATATTGTCTTCATATGATTGAACATATCCCAATTACTCTTAAGTTAGCCTCTCTATCTCACTGTTAACCTTTAAGTGAGAGCAATTAAAATGCTCTAGAACACATGTAGAAATTCATTTAAAAGTCAGTGTATTCGTGTCTTAATAAGATTGCCACCCGAGCCTCTATTACAGCTGGTATAAGTGCATCTAGCAGAGTGCAGAGGGATCTGAGGAGTTGTACACTAATTAGCTCCATTAATTGCCAAGGAGCTGCTCTAAAATCAGGCAAAGTGGATAGGGAGTCAGAGGGAAGACATAAATGTTTTGTAGAACAGCTTGTCTTCATCTTTCATCTTCAACGAGTGAAAGTCGTGCAGCAGATCCGGATAGAGAGGGATGCTGCCAGACACTTCTTAAAAAACAGATTGTTTAGGATCTTGTTCCAGATCCGAACCTCCTCATCTCCTCTGTACCAACATGTTTCTATCTGGGGCCTTTGTCCTCCTCGAGAACAGATAAGCGAAGGACACAAGGGGGCTGTCGATGTGAAACCGGCCCTGGAAACAACATCACAATTAACAGGTTCTCTGAACCAGCAGTCAGAGGCGTGCAGAGACCCATCAGCTCGCTCCTCGTCGCTCTCGGGGAGCTGAGATGGTGTGAGATTGCTTCTCCGTGGCACCAGCGGCCTACGTCTCATCCAAGCGGATGTGGATTGTGAAAGGTCATCTTGGACAGGCGAAGACAAGTCAGCCCCTCCCTCCTCTCCCCTCATCTGCTTTCTAGCTAACGCACTGCTGCTCCAGCCGCTCTGCTCGGTCGTTTGTCATCTGGTTCTCTGCTAGTGAGATGCAATCGTCCTCTGAAACCGGGAGAGAGGAGGTGATTACCATGGGTTGTTTGTCACGGTGGGAGCGGCGAGGCGGATGTGGGTGGAGAAGGAGGATGATTGGTTGCTTTCAAAAGTGATTTGTTTGAAAAACAACATAGACTGCTTGTACCTGAGAGGCAATAGCAGTCCAAAAACTTTAATGCAACCAAAAATAAATGATTAAAAGACTTTGCCATTAAACTGAGGAATGATGCCATGCTGGTTTTTTTTTTTACTGTTGCAGTGAAAACATAAAGAGGTGGAACACAGAGACAAAGCTGGCGACTGGAAAGAGGACGAGACTTTCACAGATCTGATTCCATGTTTTATTTCAGTTTGTTCTTTCTACACAAATTTCCGGCAATAACTTGGCTTTGTTCACTCAGACGCTCCCCAAGGACATCGAGCCGCCATCTGCTCCAGTTATATGATACCTATCATTTTTACTTATGTGTCACGTTAAGAGTATTGACTTGGAGCAGATCTCACAGCATCTGATGAGGAGATCACTTTTGTTTTTATGTTTATGTTGATTATCCTGAAAAGTTTCTTTTTTTTTTCAATCATCTTGACAGGAAGAGGTTTTTTTTTTTTTTTGTATTTACCCGTTATTTAACCAGGAGAGTCCCATTGAGGTGAAGAATCTCAGTAAGAGTGATGGGTCTCACAAATAATAATCTGCTAAACTTCGCTCTGATAAACAGTTTGGGTTATTTCTCTGTGTTTGTGTGTCTCAATTTGGAAACGGGTGATATGGCACACTTCTGTGCAACAATAAGGATTTTTTATAATGTCATCTATTTCTTTGTGTCATTTTACTTTTTTAATGTTATAGTGACAGCAGAGATACAGATGAAGTGCAGGGAGAGAGAGAGACACATGCAACAAAGGTCCCTGACAAGAATCAAACCAGGAATGTTGTAGTTATATGCGCCTTAATTAGTAGGCCATTGATCGCCTTACTAATCAGGATTTAGCAATAATCAATTCTAGAGATAGTGTCAACTATTAAATTAATCACCAACTATTTTGATAATCGATTAATCAGTTTGAGTAATTTTTTTAAGACAAAAAAAGTAAAAAATTCTCTGATTCCAGCTTCTTAAATGTGAATATTTTCTAGTTTTTTTACTCCTCTATGACAGTAAACTGAATATCTTTGAGTCGTGCAAAACAAGACATTTGAGGACGTCATCTTGGGCTTTGGGTAAACACAGATTTTTCACCATTTTCTGACATTTCATAGACAAAACAACTTATTAATTAATCAAGAAAATAATCAACATATTAATCGACAATGAAATAATAAATAATGTTAGTTGCAACCCTAATTAATTCAAAATCTGATGAGAGGTGTGGGGTTGTTTGTTGATGCTGAACTAGTCTTGAATGTTGAACTATTCCCTTAAAAAATATTACCTACAGATGTTTTTTTCCCCACAAAACTTTAACTTTGATTTTTCCCTATGATGTCATAAATATTTAATCTTATTGATAACAACTTTATATTTAAAACCAAGTTTTCAGGGGCTTAAATTTCCCCTTTTCTTTGTGTTTTTCATGTAGCCTTTTTACTTTTTTTTTGGAAAATGGCACAATATTTTGTACTTATTGGTCATCAGAATACATGCTATAAATCATACAGTTTAATCTGTACATCCGGCATATTCACAGTGTCTTCCACAGCTTTAGATCTGGTTTAGTTCAAACAGTTATATTGACTCTAAACATGAAGGCACTTCAATGAAGGCTGACAAGAAAAAGTGACATTCAAGGTAACCTTCGTTTGCCCTTAGTTGACCTTTTTCAGCCGTCATGTGGAGACACTTTGGTTTTCCTCACTTTGTAAAACAAAACAGTTATTAATAGACTGGAGTATCAAAATGAAACAGAGCATATTTTGCAAATGGGTCAGCAGGAATTTAAATTTTGAGCAAATGATAAAAGACCATTCAGCAGCACCTGCAGTTCTCTGTGAAATACTGTAACGATGAGGAAGTGCGTATCGGACTCATTCATCAGGGAGCCTCCCTCTGTATCTGCACACAGATCTCTGGCTCTATGTGGAGAGTTAGTGTCTGAACTGTGTCAAAAACCCATTTCCCTCTCTCATTCCTCCTCTTCAGCCACATCCTGTTGTGCCCTGAGCAGAGGCGCCCACTTAACTCTGATGTACGACGGCAGGCCGGAGCAGAGCTCCAGGTTTATGTCTCTGACGTCAGGGTGAGGAACTCTATCTCCTGCTAATGATATCCCACCCTCCTGTTTCGCTCCCCTCACCGGCTCTCACTTCTTCCCTCCTTCACTGCTTCTGTCTGCACGTTGGATCAAAGGTGAGAGCCACAGGGAGAGCTCGCAGGAAAGAGGCTCTGATGAGGAGACACTGCCTCCTCCTCATCTTCCTCCTCAGAGCCCCTCTGCTATGTGATGAAGATGAGAGTGAGTGGAGGTGCTCTCTCAGTCAGCAATCACTTTACGCTGGAAGTTGGCATCAAAGAAATAGTTCTCCTCTCAGAAATCACGTATAATCACAGCCTTGTAGTGCTGCTGGCAGTAAATTTGTGTCATGGAATTATTTCAGTCATGTTTTTATGGTAATTTTATGGTAATTCTCCTTATGTGGGACTATGATTTGAGTTGATTTACTTTGGTAAATACAAAAAATAAATGATGTTCATTTGACCCCAAAGATAAAAGAAACTTTAAAACAACAAACTAAAGGTTTAAACAGGAAAGTTACACTTAAAAAATAGTTTAAAATCTATTTTGATGGTGATCCTTGATGAAAGATGAAGTACAGTTTGAGGTTAAGCAGAAAATGGCGGTAAAACTATGCATTTTAAAATAATGCTTCTTAAAAGGCACTCTTTATGAAGGGGTTATAAGCGTAAACACATTGCTTTATTAATGGTTAATACATATTTTACTACTGCTTTAAAGTTCATTAATAAGAACAACATGTTGACTCTCAGGTTGTGAAAAGTCTCTCCTCCCAAATGAGACTTTGTATTTTTAGCTACAGGTCCTTATAGTTCATCAGGAAAACCTTTCAGATTCACTGTTTGACCAGTAAACATCTGCAAAAGAGCTGCAAAGCATCAGGACCAAAATCCATTTATTAGCAACGTAATAACATGATTGCAGTCTTGATGGCTCAATGGAACGTAAAAGATCGAAGAGTGGCTATTAATGCATTACAAACATGTATAACTGCATTCTTAGCTAATAAGAAGGACTCCATCAATAGAGATTCTTCACAACCTGGCAACCCAAATGTTGTTCCTATTATGCATCATTTATTTATTATTAATAAGGGCAATAAAACCTATTGACCTTTTATAAGTGGTTCTTTAAAGTGGCACCATTAAACAGAATTACAAATGAAAATGAGACTCTTGACAATGAATGCAATTTGTTCCGTCAAATTTACATATTCAAGTTATGCCAGCTGTGGAAAACAATTTTCTGTATCTGGGGGCAGTGATTTTACTGGAATAAAAATTAGATTGGATTTTTTTTTTTAAATGAAAAAGGACAAATAATAACAAGAGGAGGAGATTATGGGTTGCTAAGGTAACAAGCAGAGCCATCACTCACTGAAAACACTGAAATCAACAATGAAGCTCTGGCAACTAGACATTTAGGCACACACACACACACACATACTGTTTATCAATCAATCAATCAATCACATCAAAACTTTATTACAGACACAGGGTCCAGATAAAAGACAAGATATTACATATAGCCTAATAAAGCACGATAACAACACAATGTTTACAATGTTTAGATAGAAAGATAGATAGATAGATAGATAGATAGATAGATAGTAACTTTATTGATCCTGAGGGAAATTCAAGTTTCCAGCATCACAGTTCCATAGTGCAAAACATGTTAGTAAAAAGGCAGTAAAAAAGTTAGTAGTGCAAAGTACAAAAAAATATACCAGATATAAAAATACAAAGAGAAAACTGTTAAAAGTGAATATAGTGCAGAGTAACAGCTGTGATACAGGACTATTAAAAAAGTGAATATAGTGCAGAAGAGACTGTTAAAAATTAATATAGTGCGGGGTAACTCCAGTAGCTTAGTCTATGAGAGTGCACTGTGTGCATTATTATCTGTCATATAGATGAACATGGGGTTTGTTGTAGTTCTATGGATTTTGTTGTCGACATTCACGGTGTTGATAAAGTTTATTCAAATCCAAGATGGAGGCGCCTGTAGTGAAGTCGTGATGCAGAGAAACAGGTCATTTAAAATAGTGTTTAAAAGCTGAATATGACGTTTATTAACACGGACTACCGGATGTATGTCGCTACGAACACAACGCGGAAATAAAGCACCTGGAGATAAAACGGTAAGAGCCTTCAAAGTGATGTTTTTATAACATGTAGCTCTGTTTTATCTTCAACTGAGTCAACCAGGAGACAAAACACGTGTTACTGTAGAGGACCGCGAGAGTCACGTTAATACTAACTGAGCATTTAACTGAGTAATAACTAAGTGCATAATAAAAATAGGCATTCAACTTTCGCGTTTGAAACAACCTTTGAGGCCATGAGAGGTCATGAGATCCGCATCTCTCTCCTTCCTGCTTCCGTGTGAGTCTGCAGCTCCATTGAAAGAGATGTCAGCTGACAGCCAATCAGAGAGCTGCTACATCCCACGTGGCTAATTTGCATTGATTTGCCTCGTTTCATTCGTGGCGGTGGCAACTTAGAGTTTGCCTTTCATAATGGTCATTTCATTTAATTATAAATGTCATTTATATTTATTTTAGACAGAAAAAGGTTAAGAAATGTGTGGTAATTTGTAAATAATAGTAATAATCGACAATTAAAGGGACTGTTTTTAAGAATCAGAAATGCTTCTTAACAGCGACAACTGTGGCCGTTAAGTCAACGAAAGTCAAGAGTCGGGTTCGCGCTCGTGCTCGCTCTAAATAGACATGAACGAGCATCGCTCAACACAGTGAGGCGACACACGTCAGCTAAAACCACAATATCACTCTATATTTCAGCTGCTTGGCAGTAATGTTAGCTGACCAGACGAAGGTCTCTCCATGAATCAATGCTGATCCTAGTGTTAGCTTTTCCTGCCTCAGCCTCCTGACCGCAGCCGGAGGGAGACAGCGGCCCCTGGTCGGAGACAATAACGTTACTCGCTGCGGAGCCCCATTACTTCAATAGACACGGGAAACCTCTGTTGGTCTGGAGGAGCTGCAGCAGTTATTTCTGCACAAACGTCCACTGTACATTCACTAGATATTCTCAGAGCTAAACGAACTCTTCTGCAGTGTGTAGTGTGAGCGCATGCATGTGAGGTGGAGCGAAATAGCGAGAACGCGCGCGCCGTGTGAGTGAAGGCAGGCGGAGGAGCAGAGTACAGCAGAGACTCCGGCCCTGGAGACCAAAGCTACGGTCTCCCACGCGTCCTCCGACCGCGGCCAACACTTTTTTGCAAGACGGGCTTCACTAGATATAACTTTGCGGTTTTGGTGCTTCCGTGTAGTTTGTGTTGGAGTCTGAGTCTGAACAGCGTAACCACACGCGAACGTGCATGGGACACCGACCCGGATTGATTTATATGTGTAAGAAGTTACAAACAGTCCCTTTTAAATGTCAATTATATTTATTTTAGACAGAGAAAGGTCAAGAAACGTGTGGTAATTTCAGGTAATAGTCATTCATGGAGCTCTGCAAGTCACTGCATGCTCTTCAACACTGTTCTGCAAATATTTCAGAATCAAAGCCTCGTGTTAACAAATGAAAGAATTCTGTCCACAGAAAAAACACTTGAGGGCTTTTATTTTGAAATGAAAGCAGGAAGTGTTGATTTAAACCCCGTACCTTATTCATTCATGGAGCTCTGCAAGTCACTGCATGTTCCACAACAGTGTCCTGCACATATTTCAGAATAAAAACCTTGTGTTAACGAATGAAGAAATTCTGTCAACAGAAAAAAACGCTTGAGGGCTTTTATTTTGAAATGAAAGCAGGAAGTGTTGATTTAAAAACAGACTAAAGCAGCAAATTTTCTCATTTGAGAAAGTTTAATTAGGTAATATTTGGCGTTTTTGCTTGAAAAATTTGAACGATTAGCTTATAATCGTTGCTGATTCATCATCCTTTCTGCTCTATTATTTATTCAGCTCAAGTACATGTTTGACACAAGACTATATGTGTATAAGACTATTTATTATACGGCTGTGTTGAATACTCGATTCTTATTGGTCCATCACGGCGTCCTGCGGTCTGTAATTTCTCTATAACAGACCATTGCTTTGTATAACAGACCGTTGCTATGGGCGTAGCTCTGATGTCGAACTCTGGTGGACCGTTTTTTTGTCAAAATATAGATTTCTTAAGTAAGCAGCCGTGTAATAAGCGGGATAATGTTCAGCTAGTGGGTCATTATTGTGAAATAATCCCCTTTAGGGCTGCATGTCGGTGTGCAGCATCGCTCTGTCTGGGATTCTTTCACAACAATGACCGACTCCCTGTACATTATCCCTTACGTAACATACATATTGTGACCAAGCAGGCATTCATGACTTTATGGTTTCAACTTTACTCAACTAGAACAGTGTAAAAGCAGAACTAATTTAGCCTTTAAGTCCAAAAAGTGCAATATTTAAGCTTTTTCACAATATTATAATAACCAAAATCCCAGACAATATCTAATCTCTTATCACAATATTGATATTGCAGTACATCGCTGTAACAGCTTCTGGGTAGCGTTTGAAAGTATTTGCTGCAGGCACAAATATGATACCTGAGCTTTTGTACTGACTTTTTATTTTCTCCAAAAATCCCCTTTTCTATTTAACAAAAGCCAAACTTCTCAAATGCATTTGTGTTTAATTTTGTCTTAGTAAAAACCAGCCATACAAGATATTTGCCCTGCTTACCTAAAATACAGTCTGAAATGAGCACAATTATGGATAGATTTGAAGATATTTTGACCAAGTATTGATTCCAACTGTCAGTATGAAAGCTTTTTACACATTTCAGTAAAGCATTGAAGTACGATACGTGGCTCTAGACATGGCCGACAAGAATACAGATGTTCAGATAAAAAGCCTTCCTCTGCTGTAGTGAACCAGCTCGCTGTTTGCAGAAGTTTTCAGTCACTCTTTCCAGGAGACACCCGAATGGATGAGCCCAGTCACCATAGAAACATTTTCTCAGTCTCTCGCCTCAGCCCACTCACTTGCACCTTCAGCGATGCACACAACCTTGAGTGCTCGGCTCTCCCAGCCTCAGCCTGAGGGAGGAGCGTTGGCTGCTGCGATGCTCAGGTTATACTCGAGAGATTTTAGTGAAAAAAAAAAAACATTCCCACAAGCTGGTGGGTGGCGGAGAGGAAAGAGAGCACTTTTTCGCTGCTTTTACACTCATTTGGTCGAGAGAAAAAATAGTTATCCCCAAAAGATCTGTCAACCCTCGTCAGTAAATCCTTCAGGCTGGTCACATTCTTACTGAATAATGTGGAGACTTGAAGTGACACTCCTTTCATTCAAACTGCTGTTAAGTTGCTGGAATCGTCTTTCAGGATGTGTCTTTTGATCTGCATGTGTAAATGATTGTTGCTTTAACAACGCAGGTCACTCTCACCTCTCTGCTCTGAGCTCTTTCTCTACAGTGATGTATTTTTCTGAACATCACAGGATGTTGAACAACCTTTTCGATGAGTTCTCCCACAGCTTCAGATAAACAGTCCTAATTTATATTTACCTCATTTCCATCTTTATCACTGGCGTGCAGATTATCACTTCTTCCACTCAGCGGCTATAAAGGTCTCGCTGTCTGAGATCCAGATGCGTCACTGCTGTGAAAAATACTCTCTTGACAGGTCAGGTTAGCAGCAGTTGACTGTTCAGATTTCTCAGGTTACCTTGGAAACTGTGTGTGTGTGTGTGTGAGAGAGAGAGTGTGTGTGTGTGAAGACAAATTTAGGTCAAATAGTTTTTTCTTACATGCAGTTGACTGTCTGACCTACATTAAGCCACAGGGAAGTCCAGCCTCACTGCTGTGCTCACGCAAAAGAGGGTACAACTTTTTTGAAGGAGCTCATTTGTTAGTTGTTAATTGTTGGACTGAAATGAGACATTTATTATCCATAAATCTTCTGAATAATCCAGATTTTGACATCCCCTTAATGCAGCGTTTCATCCTCTCAACATATTCTGGAAGCAGGAACTTCCGTCCAGATGACGTCCTCCTGAAGCTGTTGATGCAAAGAAAAGTGTATAAAACTGCAGGGCATATTCAAAATCAGTGAATAATTTATAAATCAGTTGATTGAAAATGTCATTCTCACATCTGATCAGGCAGTTTTAAAATGAACAGCCTGTCCAGAGCAGAGCAGAGCATAATCACATCACACTGAATAAACCTCTTATTTCACAAAGTCATGCTGTTGTGTGAATGACGCGGTGTTAAAAACACAGACAGTGAGAGGAAATCAGGCGGAGAGTTGCAGAGCTGTCAGTCGCTCTGTTCTCAACATGTGCTGTCCAGCAATAACTGACAGATTAATGGACAATGAAAATAATCGTTAGTTGCAGCCCAACTAGATATAGACTCACTATGTGGTGTTAAGATTATAAACCTTTTACTAATGTTGAGTTTTATCTTTACAATGCTGTGTATAATTTGTTCTATTTTTTATCTTTATCTACTGTGATGCATTTTGTTCTATTTCATTTTCTGGACTTTTATTTGCCTGACTTTATGACTGACTTTAAGTTTATGTGTAACAGTTAATCGATTAATCTTTTAATCTATACGATGCCAGCAAACAGTGAAAAAATCCCAATTTCCCAAAGAGTCATCTTTGATGTTTTAATCAACGTTATAGCAGTACATCTGTTAGATCATATGTGATCCTACCTGAATTTTCCACATCATGAACAAACATTCTTATTAATAGCGTAATGTTAATTTCAGCCATATCATCCAGGCAAACAAATCTGATGGTGCCTGTCTTTTTGTAGTAAACTGTAGATAACCCACCTCTAGATTATTTCTTTAACATACCAGCAGCACCACCATCCTGCCTCCCTCTTCCTGCCAGTTTACTGTATCTATCCCTGTTTCAGGTGACGGAGCCATGCAGGTGTCAGTGAGAAGACTGGCTCTGTATCCACTGGGTGCTGCCCGGTCCGGCCAAATCAGAGCTGCTCTCCTGAGTCCAGTAGCCCGCCTCCTGTCGCCCAGCACCCGCACCCTGTTCAGTGAGACGGGAGTGTGGGAGAAGAACTATAAAACAGAGACCCGCTGCAAAGTGGAAGAATGGTGGCATCCACGAATTATGGCACAGTGGCGGAAGGATACGCTGGAGGAGGTGAGAAGGCCTTTACTCTTCATACAGTTTCCTACAGTCTATAGTCTGGTGACGTCATGGTAATCCAAACAAATCTCTGTCATGATCTGTTTTTTTGGAGAATCCTGGTTATGTGTTGCGTGTCTGTGTGTAAACATCATATACTGGTTCAACATATTCTCTCATACAACGGTTCCTATGATATCTTACAAAAAAGTTATTCCTCATTTTTCATGCGTTTTCCTACGAATGTCCAACAACACGTGTCAATTTCCTCTCGTTACATGCATACAGTCTTTTCAAAATAAACTTCCGTCTTCACAGGAAACAACTTCCTTAGGTTTAGGCAACAAAACTACTGAGATAGCTTTAGGAAAAAATCACGGTTTGGCTTAAAATAACCCCGGAAGTGGGGTTACTTAAGTACGTAAATTACGTGAAAAAATAATCAACGTTGACTTCTGGTTTCACACGCGACACGAACGCCGGTCTCCTGGGCGAAAATCTGGTGTTTTTTGACCCACCCATCAACCTCGACCTCATCCCTACGCGGCGTTCGCTGCTCTTCATATTTTAATTCACGATTACATGATTTACACCTGAATTAATTTCATGGGATTTATATAAAATACAGTGCATTACTTGTCGTAGGTATATCTTTGAATGGTATATGAGACCAGTTTGACTGGTTTCAGAGACCTGTGTAAGCCCTAATCCCGGTTTTGAGAAACTTTGATACGCTAACTGGAGTACTCTGATAGAAACCAGAATACGGTGGCATCATGGGTCATTCCATACCAATTCGCCAAGACCTCCCGGTTGTCAATGTCATGGATTTTCTTGAAAAAAATCAAAATGCAAAATCCTTAACTGTAGTTAGGAATTATTTTTAATATAATTAGTTTTGGAAGTTTGAGTATTCTAAGGCTGACCAATTATTTTTCACTGGATTGGGTTGAAGTTTGTACCGACCATCAAATAAACCGTAAGGATAATTTGCAAGATGTATTGTACTCCAGAGTAATATAACAAATCTATTTTTTTTTTATAAATCTGCAATGAATATTAACCCTTACCCATAAATAAGTTTAAAGAAAATTTAAATAATCCTTCTCGGGAAGATATACAGTGAAATTATCTAAAAAGTGTGTTTTTCAGCTCTGAAACTACATTTAGCAAGATCTATAGCACTCCATTTTTTATGAAGGACCAAATAACTTCTAGATGTGATAGAACTATATTAATACTAAGCAGAAGCAACATTTGGTTGAAAGAAAGTAAAAACTAGTGGAGATATTAATCTTTGAAAATAAAAAATTCTTCATTTGGGTAAAAAAAATATTTATTTTTATTAATTTGATTACTGTAAAACATTTAGAAACAACTATTTACATGAATAAATGTTGCAAATCATCCTTTTATCAAGTTTCTTGCATGTTTCAACCAAATCCAGTGAAAACAAAACGATTGGTGAGGCTTAGGATACACAAACAAAAAGTCAAAAAGTCATAACTTAAAAAGTATTTGGAGTAGAGCTATAAGATTTTGCAAGATTAGAATTATAAGTTTTCACATAATTTTTTTCTAGAAAATCCAAGACATGAACTTGGAGGCTTTGGTGAGTTGGTGTGGAATAACCCGCATATAAACACCTGATCCAGAGTCATGATCATTCTCTGGCAGGCTCGCAGGTGTGTCCACAACACCTCAAGTTATGGAGTTATTAGTCAGTAAAAGAAAAAACGACTTCTCGTATGGTCTATCAAATGTCAGAGAAGGGAAAAATGCACATCACAAACTTCCAAACTTCAAGATAAAGTCTTCAAATGTCTTGTTTTAAACCAAATGATATTCAGTTTACAATGATATTAAACAGGGAAAAGCCGCAAATCCTCATATTTGAGCAGCTGGAGACACCAAATGTTTAGCATTTGAATGACTTGAGAGATTATTAGATTATGAAAATAGTTGCAGATTAATTTTCTGTTGATCTACATGCAGCCAGGGACCAAATCATCCTCAACTGTTCGGTACAGAAACGAGTGGCTGACATGTTAAGGAATCAAGACACACCTGCATGCAGACGATCAGAAACCTGGATACTGTTATGATCGTGTATACAGGGATATGAATAATCAGGTGTCTCAGGTTCAGTGTGAACATCACAGCCCCAAATATGATTAATACATAGGGCTGTGTGGTGGCAAGAATCTTGTGATATGATACCTATCGTGATACAGGGGAAACATTGTGATATATTGTGATACAGTAAGCAAGGCAATATATTGAGATTTTTTTAATCTAATTTTAGGAAAACTGTCATAGTATAAAGAATGCACCATATGCATAAAATCCAAGTTTACTTTTTTTATGCAATTAGAGCAGGGGGCATTTATCACAGTTCCTGTAACATCCAACATCATAGCAGTGCTTTTTGTGCCATCTGAGCGAAGGAATTAACCTGTATCTGTATAAAATAAAAATAAAGGTGCTTGCAGCATTCTTTATGTAAACAAATTAAGTAAATAAAAAAACAGACAGTGTTACATACATACTGTATACTGTATATACTGACTAAATATTTTTTAAACTGTTAATTATAAATAGATAATGTGTTTGAGAATTGATACAGTATAACAAGACAAAAGATTGCGATACTCAAGTGCATCGATATGTTCTTACACCCCTATTAAAACCAGGTTCCTAATGTGCCAGCCCGTTCTCATTCCCAGGGCGTCAAATACCATTAACTACAGTGTAAACCCATCCACGGCAACAGTAAACACTCAGAGAAAGTGCTGTGGTGATGTATTTTAAAGAGTGAAAGAGACACACAGGGCGGGCGGGAGGGGAAGTGGATGGGTCCAACAAACACAAGGCTTTCATCCAGGAGACCGCTGTTCGTGTCCCGTGCGTTTCACTTATAACTCATTATTATTATTATTGTCCTTTATTTAACCAGGTTAGTCCCATTGAGATCAAAGATCTCTTTTATGAGGGAGACCTGGCCAAGATAGCAGCAAGACAGTTTTAGTGAAAGTAACAGACAACACATAAATTAACAACATTAAAACTTGCTCATACAAAACACTTGCACACAGACAACCTGGACTGCAGCGATTTCACCAGAGCCTTAAACTCATTCAAGGTAACTAAGTTTTGAAGTTGAAGATCAGATTGTAAATTATTCCAAGCAGTAGGTGCCGAAAACTTAAAAGCTTTCTTTCCCAATTCAGTCCGTACATTGGGAACAACAAACAACTTTCACGTTACAATCAGCTGTTCGTTCATATCCCGTGTTCACAACGTCCAAACATCCAAACGTAGTAGTTTTAAGCCCAACCATGTTTTTTTTTTCCTAAACCTAACTCAGTGGTTTTGTTGCCTAAACCTAAGCAAGTGTTTTGGTTTAATTCTCAACATTAAGCACGTGTTTACTACTGCAACCGAAAAGTGACGCTGAGGGTTCTGACAGAGCGTCAGTATATGACGAGTTGGGATGAGAACGTGTTGAATGTGCATGTAAATGTACTCTGAGTCTTGTGTACTCGTACTGTATAAACAGCTGTCAGTACCGTTGAATGAGTGAAAATAAATATCTAAAAATCTGTATATGTATACATTGGGAACACCATTAGCCTGTTCTTTAAGATTAATTCATTAATGGGTCATTAATGGTCCTTCCACATGATTCCCAGCTATTACTGGCGCTGGCGCTTGCAGCTCATCTCAGTCCCGGAGCTCCGGCTGATTATATATCCTAATGGTCCGACCGTGCAGCGGTCTGGGACAGGCTGACAGTGATTAAGTGCATTCCTGACAGCCCTGCTCCCTAATTAATTTATTGAAAAATTCATGACTCAGGTTTCCTGTAATCATGTATAGCTGGGTATAACCAGTACTTAGTGTGTTGCCGTGGTAACAGTGTTGTGACTGTAAACCATCCATAATCAGCGCTGCCGTGTTCTGACACTATAATCAGTCGCTGGTATAGAGCCTCGTAGAGTACAGTAACATACTCCCGCTCTGTATGTGATGAGTTATTAGTCCTGTCCCGACCTCGTCACGTTAACGCAGCGTCTTTTATACGAGATTCATTCAAAAACCAGACTGATGATGGAGAAAAAAGAAATCCTGCACTGTTATTGTAATCTTTCAGGATTAAAATCAAAGTTTCACACATCCCATGAGATTTTCACACCTATGTACATTATTTTGTTTTCCCAGAGTTCCAACAGGAAGAAGTTTTATGTCCTCTCAATGTTTCCGTACCCGTCGGGGCGACTGCACATGGGCCACGTGCGAGTGTATACCATCAGTGACACCATCGGCCACTTCCAGAGAATGAGAGGCCATCAGGTAGGTCTGCTTTCAGTAAATGTGTTTTTATCGTTTCCTACTATCCTCCCTGAAACAAGCAAGGTCAACACACTCTGCACTGGCATCATACGTAAAGTAAGCCTATAGAAGGTGTTTATTTTAACTTCAGTGCTGAGAAAGGAAAGTACACGAGTTAGTACACAAGGCCTTTTTGATGGAAGACATTTTGACATGTCACAGTAGGAAAAGCATCTGTGTAAATGATGAAATGATTGATGGCTGAATTCCATTTAGCTGCTTCAGTTTCAGGGTCCTGGTATTGTGCATGCTGCTGGCTCACCGTCACACTGTCATGGCTTATTGGGCAGCCGATTAGACTGTTGTCCGGCTATTTAATAGCCATTATCGGTCGCTAAAAGCACCATAGATGTAGGTCAATAGGGGCCTACTAAACCCACTAGAAGGTTTTATCATCTATTCACATGGTCGATCACAAAAAGAGTAAAAAGTATAAAAGAACACAACAGCGACCTCTAATTATGGCATGAGCAGAAGCGGAAGTAAGGCGCTGTAGTATAGACAGCATGGAACTCCATAAGGTGTGGAGGTTGGGGACGATGAATAGACAAAACAGACCAGAGTGTATCGTGACTGAGACAAGGCCAAGACTTTGAGGGATTGAGACCAAATCAAGACCAAGACCAAGGCAGGGCAAGACCCACACTGCCTGACACACGATAAAGTGTGGATCATGCAAACCACTGAGTCACTCCTCAACTTGATCTGAAAGATCCACATTCACATGAAAACACAGACAACAACTACTAACTATTAAATCAGACAATGCACAGGCAATTTAGTGTTATTCCCGGAGTCTTGACCGGTATTGAAATAAAATCCCTAGTCCTCTTTGTTTGAGACCGAGGCAAGACCGAGTAAAAATGCGGTCGATTCCGAGACCTTCAAAAAGTGGTCTTGAAACCGGTCTCAAGTACTTAAACACTGCTTCATAGGTTCCCTACCATAATACCTCCTTTCCTAAACTAGAAAGAAAACAAAATGTCGAATGTATGATAATACTGTAATATAATATGAAAATTCAAGGGGTTGGTAAAGTGAAAGATCTTCTGGAGCAATCAGATGCTAAAAAATGGAGCTTGCACCTTATTTGGCTGTAAGAACTGACAGATATTACAGATTCAATTGTCTGTGGAGCTTTTTAACCAGTTATATCACAAGTTGAAGAGTTATATTTCAAGTTTTTAAATTAAGCAAAGAGTTGTGTCTAGTCACAAATCTATAACTTCTCACAATAGGTGCCTACCCTTTTAAGAACAAGCCAATTATGACTCAAAGCTTTTATCTTTTAAGTTTTGCCTGGGTTTGCTTTGTTGTTCGTTATCTTCCCGTCACCATAAGTCCTTTTCTGTGGCTCCTTGTTTTCATTCAGACATCCAGTATAATGCACTGACTCAGAGGCACTTTGAGGAGCATATTTAATTGTAGCAAACTGCCATAATTATGAGACATCTGCTTTCCTGTCTGGGTTTAAATGATTTGGAAATGATTAGATTTTGTCTGTTCCCATGATATTACTGGTGAACAACCATTCTGTACTGGAACAGTTAGTGTTTCATTAAGAGATAATGGAGAGCTCTAACGTTATACAATATTGACTATCTGGTATCTTACAGTATATTCATGCTGAAGGATGTTTTGCTGCACAATCTGATGTGTTTATTCCTGCTCTACATCACTCCATGTATACAACAGTTTATGAAGAATATCAACCCGTGATTCAGGCCGACTTTACTGTCTTTCAGAGGCTGTAGCAGCTTCAGTGTTAGAGCTAGAGTGAAGGTACAGACATCATATGAAATTAGAAAACCTAAGGATGAATGATGTCATGCTAGTTTGTCGGGAAGGAGGTTCTCCAACGCTCCAAAGTTAGGCTAAATTTTGGTGAGGAAAATCTGGCATGGCCATGTTCACAGGGGTCTCTTGACCTCTCACCTCAAGATATGTGACTGAAAAAGGGTTCTACCCACAAGTATTACAGACATTCCCACTTTATGATAATCACATGCAGTTTGGGGCAAAAACCATGTCCTTTTTTGAATGCAGTATAAATGCGTTATTTCCGCCTATTCTAAAATATTGTATTTGAATATTTCTGCATACTGGGGTCCCTAAACAGTCTTGGAATTACATAAATTGGGTATCACTGTAAAGCTGAGACTCTTGTGGATCCAATAATGAGCCCCATGATATTCATGTGTGATGATGTTAGCCCTCATAGGAGCCATTTAAAAAAAGACCTGTGGTGACCTCTAGGATAATCACAGCCTCATGAAACTTTACAGCCACAAACTAGAGACCTAGAGCATTCAGAGGGTGGATGGCTTTCCTAGGTAGATAGACAATATTGGGGTTTCTGAACAGTTTCCAGAACAGAAGTGCTCACCATCCAATTGCTGAAAATGCAGTTCTTGCAGAAATCTTGAAATGTCAAAAGTTTTTGACACCAAATCACAGCATGGCTTTTTCTATGGTGTTTCCTCAAGGTCTTGGTGTCTTAATGTGGTATTTTGGAGGGATTATTGATCATTTTTTTCAATTCTCGAGTGGTAAAAAATGGTTAAATTTAACACAAAATCTGGGTGATAAATGTTTATCAACCCAAAAATGTATGCAACAACTTATGAGACATAATAGAGCATGAGATTGGTTACCATATACTTCGATCATAATGTTCTAAACCCTTATACACTTTTAAAATGTATTTTAATGAGTTAATTAGTTTATTTATTTATTTATTTATTCATTCAAATTTATTTCTGATTTATGACTAGAACAACTTGACACAGTGCTGAGCTGTGAGCAAATTGATCTTCAGGTTCCCAGCTTTCAGATGATGTACACCACTTCTATGTGACATCTACTGCTGACCTGCTATCTCTCCCTAAAGACCTAAAAAAGACAGAAACGGGTCTATTGTGGATCTCAGAGGGTTAATATCAACTCTGTTTACACTGCTAAAGCCTCTGTTTACACTCGCACTGAACTGTGAAGCTGTATACCTCCTTACTCATATTAATGCTATAGCTAGTACACCATATTATGTACACTGTTCAAGCAGAACATAAGTCCCATTAGCAGCATAACAATACCTCTTGGCTCCACTATCTTCCAATTACATGACCAAAGTTTACACTGTCCTTGGAGCATGTAATTAGATTCTCTGTGCTTGATTTTTACTGTATTGTATAGATTTCCTGCCAATACAGTGCACATTTGCACCTTGTGTACTTTGCTTTAGTAGAAATTAATTGTGTAAGTTGTAACTTGATTATTCTACTTACTTTTTGGCTCATTTTCCATAATTGTTTTTATAAAGCTGGCTATTTCATTTATTAAAAATGTATTTATATAATTTTGAAGTTGTCGTTTTTTTTTGCCTAAACCTAAAGAAGCCTTTTTGCTCGTGTTTAAAACGTGACGTTTCATTAAGTTTTACAACGTGTTTCACTTAGTAGGTGTAGTAGGCCCCTAATGGCCATCAATGGTGCTTATTGCGACTGATAACGCCTGTTTAATGGCCTGATAACAGTCGAATCGGGTGGTTTTTGGGTGTTTTTACTCAAACTGAATGATTGATCCTCTGTGAGCTAAAACATATTCATGACACTTTATTTAACTTTTTCAAAATAAACTCAGATAAATACAGAGCTACGAAGTCAGCTTAAAAGTGAGTTGTAGTTCTTGTAAATTGCCAATTTAAACCTGCTGCGATAGCGTTTAGGTAAAGGTAAAATCCATACTCGACTCTGTTTCAAATCAAAGCGTTGCAGTCGATATTCAGCGCTCTGTTTGAGTCCAGTAAACGGCTGCTGTTGATGAAGCTGTTTCTGTCAGACGGATCTTGTTGCTGCAGTCACACAAACCTTCTGACATGACGGTGACAACCTCAGTTCTGCGGTTAGTTCTTGTCCTCACACCATCCATCCCTATCCTTACCCTGACGAGAAGCTGGCATATGACAAACCTTTTCTTTTCCTGGTGGATTTTCCCTCCTGCTTCCGTCTGGTCTCTCCCCCGAACAGAAACATGGTTTCACATGACTGGCAACTCCTTCCTGCCCAGGAGTGTACTTTCTCTCAGCATCTGTCAGAAAGCGAACCTCGTTCCGCCGTACGCACACCGTCTACTCTATTCACTAGTTAATTAAGGAAGGTACACTCTGTCGATTGTCACACCCTAGAGCAATTTTCTGGGCTTTTACGGGGTAATTCATGTGTGAAACTCTGCTTTTTTAAAATCAGAAAATATAATAATTTTTTACCCAGACTCAATGTTCCCGTTGTTCTACATTATATCAACAGATTGTGAACAAAATCTCATCAATGGAGTAATGATGGAGTTTTTTATTAATTCACTGCTAGAATATGCATTTCTGTAATTGGATTGCTGTAAAATATGGAAAGGACTACTTTCTACTGAACAAGTAGTCCAAACGCTGTAAGTGTCTACAGCACACAGTGTACTGAAGTTCTTCTTTTTTGTTGTGAAGAAGTACCGGTGAAAGCTGATGACAATTTGGCCTGTGGATTATTCAGGTTAATGGGTACTCTGATGATTCTCGAAAGTCATGTTGTTAATGTGTTGTGAAAAGGACAAACTAAATCCCATTTACCTTCATTGTTTTGGGGTGGAGGCAGAAGCCTCAGAGATATTTAAAGAAATTGTTTGATGTGTTGGGAAATACGCTTAGTCGCTTTCTTGCTGTGAGTTAATGGGTAAATTCAGTATTTTTCCCATGTTTTGTGTGATTAAGTGATCAATGGGGACAACAATTTCTGAAATTGGTCCAGTATTGAGTGATGACGTTCAAACCAGCAGCCGCGAAACGAAGTGAGCAGCGTCAATGTACCACACTGTTCACTAAAAGTGCTTGTTTTTGCCACTGACAGGCTCAGATTGTTATTATAAGTGTCTGACAACATTATGGAAAAGACCGTACAGAGAAATAAAATATTTTTCTTACCTTTCGCTTGATCCGGTCTGTTTGTCATTGTGTCCAAGTCTCGTTGTGAAATCGGAATATCAGTATACTCTGGCTCAAATAAATACAGCCAGCCGTCAAATTCAAAGACTTCATCCACATTGTGGAAATCATCTAAATATTCAGCCATGACATTGAAAATCTTTTACATAACAGTAAGCTACGCTTTCTGTACTCCAACACAACAAACTCTGCCCAGCTGCCACTCACGTTTCCACCATGGATGTATCACACTATTCCACAGTTGTCTTCTGGCAACACGTCACCTCGCCAGATTTCAGAACTAGACTTCTCTTCGAGCGAGACTCTCTCCATAATATCAGACACTTATAATAACAATCAGAGCCTGTCATGGCAAAAACAAGCCCTTTTAGTGGACGTAAATGATGGTGCCAGCTTGCCCCAATAGCACAACATTGCAGCCTGTGAGCAGCTGCTGTCGACAGCGTTCTCCCTCTAGGCAGCATCTGGCTTGGCTCTGTCCAAAGGTAACCTAATCTGCCTACCAGCAGCTCTAAAGCTGACTAATAACACTTTATAATTGGTTTGTTTAATCGGTACAAAAACCAAAGGGTACTGTGTCCAGCCAATAAATAGTCCAGCAGAGTCAGGCTAGCTGTTTCTCCCTGTTTCCAGTCTTCAACTGCTGGCTGGTAGCTACATATTTACCGTACAGACATGAGAGTGGAATCATATTTTTATCAAACTCAAAAAGTGTGTTTCCCAAAATGTTGAACTATTCCTTTAAACCAAAACTATCTGCATGGATAGATACCACTAAAGCTACAGTAAATAAAAAACATACTTAGTATTTGGGTGAAATAAACCTTTATAGATGTAAATGAAAACAAATTGAAGTCATGCTCTTCTTGTCCTTTGCTCCGTAGTTGCCTGTGCACATCACGGGCTCCTGCGGAAAATTGTGCAACTTAACAACATAACAGTTGAATATTGAATCAATTACCAGAGTCTGGTTAGAGGCGATTAGCATGATGAGAAAACAAGACTAATGCTGGAGTTGCATTTCAAAAGCTGCCGCAGATGGACTGAAGCTTCTAGCTGGAACTGCGTGGGTGGACACTTTGCATGTAGCCGAGTGGCCTCACATTCACAAAATCAGTCACCAAACACTCGCTGCCCCTGGTGTCGTCAGCGTGGAGCTGCGGATTCATGTATCTGTCTCAGCTTTTGGCACTGACTCGCTGCACATTACAGGGGACAGATTGTCATAAAATGTGCCTACCCTGCCTCCCACGTCCATCTTCCAACTGCCTGTTGTCACTCAAGCTCTGAAATGTACTGTGAGCCACGATGACAGGTTGGTGAAGAAGAGTCGGACTAGCATTCACTAGTACCTTTGTGTGGACATAAGGATAAGTGGAGCTGAAGCTATCAGCAGTGAAAAAGATAATTTGCCTCCGCTGCTGTCTTTGAACTTTGAGAATTGAGCTCACTAACGCAGCCTGTCCATCACAGCCCGCTGCCTGTAACATCCCCTCATGAATACTGTCTCATTTAAATGGAGTATTTACACTGAATAAACAGCGTAGTAGGGTATCTATCCTAATGAGGTGCATGTTTGTTTCCCCTTTGTTATTCACATGGGCTATCTTTGGCTCTCACTGTGCCTGTATTCCTCCTGAGCAGTCACAGTGGTCTGCTGTGCAGAGCGCTCTTAGCCTAATACCATCCAGCACTCGGCTTTACAAATGAGGCAGTTACCAAGGATACCAATTCGTCTGTAACATCAGAGCCGTTAGAGTCCGCGCGATGATCCTCTCCAGTCCTCAACTCCTTGTCACTCTGCTTCTCCTCTACTTTACTCACGCCTTCCACTCCTGTGCTTTCATCTCGTTTCTCTCTCGGCGAGCAGAGAAGCACCGCTGAAGGGAAAAAGAGATGAGTGAAAGAGACGTCGTCTCGAGTCGACAAGGATTTATGTTAAGGAGGGTGTATGCTAGGTGGCGGTGTGGATACAAAGTACAGAAGGATAGAGGGAGAAAGCAGACAAAGAGGGAAAGTGACGTTGTTTAGGGAATTGTGCGTAATACGGCTTACTGAGTAATTTGCATCAGGCTTGCAAGTATGAAGCTGTCACATCCTGATCTTCCATTCTGAGCTTAACCTCGCTTTCCATTTTTACATTATAACAGCTGCAATTACATGAAAATTGTACTTCGTCTGCATGCATTAACCATTATGTATAATGGAGTTGAGATCACAGAGGAGGCATTATCATATAGGAGTCAACATGTGCTGCATTTAGGGGAACCCAGTGCTGTTTCGCAGAATAAATTACCTCCTAAAAAGACATTTTACTGTTAACTGTTTGCATAAATCATCACATATGTACTAAAGTAAGTGGCCATTCTGTGTTACTTAACTCAAAAATGTGTTTTGCTTACTGTTATTTCTCCTGGATGTTTGACCTTCACTGTGCAGAACGATGTGCTGAATGTGCTGTATGTGCTTGTTGACGCTAGAAGGCTGTTTTCACATCCATCTGCAGTTTCTCTGTGCTCACCTTAAATCTAAAGTTTAATACGTGTATGTATGAGCATGATTTAGTGACATAACTAGTTTGGCAGCAAGTCATGGTCCAATAGGCCAGTGATTCCCAAACATTTTTTTTTTGGCGACTCACTTTTTAGAAATGACAAACCATTGCGACCCAATTCACAATAGGCCTCATCTATTTTTGCGAGAACGTTCCTGACAGTTTTACCGCCGTTTCCATATCACATATATTATCTTGAATATGTAAACCAGCTATTTAGAAAAGATATACGTTTGATAAATCACCACTTTGTTTTGTGCATATGTGAATGAAAACATATACACGTGTAAAATACTTTATGAATGAGACCAAATAAATGCGTTTAGGTGGAGTTAACAGGCTCTCGTTTCGTTCCTCTCATCAGTAAAACAAACAGAATGAACGCTCGCCTTTCGTATTAGATTCAATGTTATAAGAAGGCTACAATTATCAGAACAATACAAACATTCAGGCTCATTCATGTGGCTCAAAGGTGTACTGCAGATATAAATCTGTAAGAGACGATGGAAGAAATTCTGCAAATTTATTTGACGACCCAAATGAAATTTCCTGCGACCCACCTGTGGGTCCCGACCCAGTCTTTGGGAATGACTGCAAGAAGTGTATACACACCGAGAGCTGACTTTTCAATGAAGCAGGAGACATCTTGTGTCCAGTAGATAAACTTCTGAAAAGAAAAATATTTGCACATTCACAGATTCTGAAGGAGTAGATATAATTTTAAGAATATTTAACACGGTAATTGAACTTTTTCAGACACAAATTATTATTTAGTGTTTTCATATGTCTTAAAGATGTGTGTAGACTGTCCAATAAACATGGTTGTAAACTTCAAATGGATTTGATACAGGGTTAATTTGTCGATTATTTTTCCATTTGATAATTTAATCCAGTCATTCCCAAGCACTTGGTATGTAAACGTATATCTCTTCGAAATGGCTGGTATATCTAGTCAGATGATGGAAAGAAATGGCAGTAAAAACGGTCAGGAACGTTCATTTACGCACAGATTCGCTCTTCTCACGATTTATAGATAAGGCCTATTGTGAATTGGGTCACAATGTTTTTTGTTTTTTTTTAAAAAGTGGGCTTTCCAGAAAATAAATTTGTGAAACACCAGATTTAGACTATAATGTATATAAATAAGTGATAACGATCACAAAATGCCTTTTTGGTCAACATGTTTAATTTGCAATGATAAAAAAACAGCAAATGTTCACATTTAAGAAGCTGAAAACGGAGAATGTTTGTTATTATTTGCATGCTAAATGACTTGAAATTGATCAATTATCAAAACTGTTGTTTACACGGATGATTTCACCACTAATGCTAATACTCCTAACTGCGTCCACAGGTGCTGAATCCGATGGGCTGGGATGCTTTTGGACTTCCAGCTGAAAATGCAGCCATTGAGAGAGGTCTCGACCCTGAGGAGTGGACTAAAAGGTACCTGAAACATCACATCTGTTCTTATGAGCGTTCATTGTTACACATACATCACCTTGACGTTGCTGCTCTGTGCCGTCTCCTCAGTAACATCCAGTCCATGCGAGAGCAGCTGGACAGCCTCGGCCTTTGCTTCAACTGGGACAGGGTGAGTTGGAACTGACGCTTTCAGGTCTGGTTTTGCTCTTGTGTTGCGTCACACCACACAGTGCTGACATGACTGGCTTTTCCTAACAGGAAGTGACCACTTGCCTTCCAGACTACTACAGGTGGACGCAGTATCTGTTCATCAAGCTCTTTGAAGCAGGATTGGCATATCAGAAAGAGGTAGGAACGGCCTTTGGATTAAAGTGCTTATCCTGGTTTTCTTTTGAAAGGAGTAATATGATTGGTTTAGGTTCGAGGTTGCTGACAGTTACAGAAATGATTGAGGCAGCTCACCCGTTACTCTTGGAAGAAAATGAATGAAGTGAAAAGAGGAGAAGCCCTTTGATTATGTTTAATGAAATGAAACGACCTTGAAATAAGCCTTTGGTCTGTCTATTAAATCCAAGCTACTTCCTAAGCTCTGCTTTTTTCTTTTTAACTGCGTGTGTGTGTTCATTTACATTTGTGTGTGTGTGTGTGTGTGTGTGTGTGTGTGTGTGTGTGTGTGTGTGTGTGTTATCCAGGCCGTGGTGAACTGGGACCCTGTTGATCAGACCGTGCTGGCTGATGAGCAGGTGGATGAAAATGGTCGCTCCTGGAGGTCTGGCGCCCTGGTGGAGCAGAAGCTGCTCACACAATGGTTCATCAAGACTACAAACTATGCCAAGGTTCGGCTTTGCTATATGTGTGTGTGTGTGAGCCGTGTATATGTGTGTGTACGTGATAAGTGGCTGGTCTGAATGGCTGGCCAGCAGCTTCATGTGGGCCAAAATGAGCAGCGGACCCCTCTGATAACAATCATGGCTGACACTTCAGCAGCAGCAGCTGCAACGCTGCCTCTCTCATTCTGCAATCAGACCCCTGGACTCCGTCGTTTGTAGCGTCTCCCGACCAAGTAGAGAGAGACCAGTGGAGTCGGGGTAATGCCACCAGGCGGCCTGTCCGGCTGATGAGAAGCCTCCACCTTTTCTCCACAGCACAGGCCTGCTGCAGGGCAAAATCACCTCCCGTGGACTTGTGATACATGAATCACCAACAGGAGAGACGGTTTTATGCATTATACATGCAGAACATGCACGTGCATTGTTAGACATGTAGGTACGGTATGCTAATACACACACTGCACCGAGCGGTCCTCGAGGAGAAAAGTGCTTTCATTTGATGTGGATGTGGAAAGCACTTAACTAGTTTGGCACCCTTGACTTGCAGACAGGGAATATTTAAGCTAGAGTTAATCCTTTTCTAAGTTGAGAAACATTTTGGTAGAATTGTGTGAGTGTCATATTTCTTTCTTTTTTTGGGCTGCGACTAAAGATTATTTTGATTATCGATAAATCTGTCTATTTTTTATCCGAGAAGTTTGGTCAGGGAACTTGCAGAAAATTTTAAAAACGGAATGTCTATTTGCACCCGGTTGAGAATAATCACACAGCAGCTATTCGGCCATTTACACCCGGTAATATTAGTAGTAAAAGTACAAGCAAGGAGCAGGTTGTGGTGGGTGAATGGGTCAAACTCAGAAGACCGGGGTTCGAATCCCGTGAGAAGCGAATTTTTCACTTAGTTGACTTATTATTTTCTGTTTTTTAAATGATTATTTTCAGTTTTCAGTCGCAGTTTGGTTAGGTTTAGGCATCACAACTACATGGTTAAGTTTAGGCAACAAAAGTACTTGGTTAGGTTTATGAAAAAATATACATACAGTACATATACACATACAGTATCTAATGTGTGCCCAGGTGCAAATAACATTGTTGGCTACGGACTACCTGGGTGCTAATAGCATCTGCCTTAAAAAATGCTCATCACAATTTCCTAAAGCCCAAGGTGATATTCTCAAATGTCTTGTTTTGTCCGACCGACAGTCCAAAACCCAAAGACATTCAGTTTACAGGGATATAAAACACAGAAAAGTAGCATAATTGAGAAGCTAAAACCAGAGAAAGATTGACATTTCTGCTTGTAAAAAATTATTTGAATATCAAAATAGTTGCAAATTATTAGTCGATCGACTAATCGATTCGTTGACTAATTGTTTCAGCTCTGTGTGTTTCAAGTCAAACTGATGCCATGAAAAGGAAAGGCAGAGAAAGGTACAGCATAAGCAAGTTTGTGCATGTGGATTTTCATACCGTACTGAAATAAAATAGAAACCGAAGCCTGCCTGGTAGGTGTGAAATCAATTTAAAAAACTTCCTCTATGCTTTAAAAAATGGTCCACAATAATAAATATACATGTGATTTCTTACAAATGGGTTAAAACATGCAAAAACACTAGTTCGTCGTTAATTCCTTCGCCAGTTTTCTCGTTTTGATTAACACGTCAACAGTCAGGCGTCGCCCGGTTCTCGCCGCGGCGCTGAAGTCGCCCATGCTTGCCCGTGTCAGAGGTGTGAGAGGAGGTGGAAGCAGCCCACTGTGACCATGTGTTCCTGCAATTTTCTCTGACGAATAGAGAAGTGGGAAGGAAAGGAAGGAAAGAAGGAAGAGGAAGGTGTTGAGGAAAAGAAGTGAGAAAGGCAGATGGAGCAAAAGGAGGGCCGCGCTGTAATTGGACTGTGATTTCCCGCGTGTGCGTTTCTCTGCTGTGTCGGCCTGTACACGTGTTTGAGTCTGTTAGACAACATTAACTTCAGACAGTATTTACTCAGCAGTCATCTAGCTGTCAGGTTGTTCCACGTTGTACTGAAAGAGTTTCCTCATGAATCATAACCGTATTGTTTGTTCCAGGACACAGATGACTGCATTATTACTAAGATGGATTTTTTTTGGACGTGAAGCGCGTTGGATGCAAAATGATCACGTTTTCAATTTCATGCATAATCACACTTGTTGCACTCTGGCACACATGCCGCCTGCCCATTACCCTGCACTGACATCTAAATGATTCACACACTGAGAGCTCATTGTGTTGTTCAGCTATAATATTGCTCAAATATGAGCTACTAAAGGTGTTTTGTCATTCTGGGCGCTATGGCCAAAATCTATTATCCCGATATACTGTAGGTCATTTCTAGGGCTGTCAATCAATTAAAATATTTGATCACGATTACTCGCATGATTGTCCATGATTAATCACGATTAATCGCAAATTAATCACACATCTGTTTAAAATGTACCTTAAAGGGAGATTTGTCAAGTATTTAATACTCTTATCAACATGGAAGTGGGCAAATATGCTGCTTTATGCAAATGTATGTATATATTTATTATTGGAAATCAATTAACAACACAAAACAATGACAAATATTGTCCAGAAATCCTCACAGGAACTGCATTTAGCATAAACAATATGCTCAAATCATAACATGGCAAACTGCAGCCCAACAGGCAACAACAGCTGTCAGTGTGCTGACTTGACTATGACTTGCCCCAAACTGCATGTGATTATCATAAAGTGGGCATATCTGTAAAGGGGAGACTCGTGGGTACCCATAGAACCTATTTTCATTCACATATCTTGAGGTCAGAGGTCAAGGGGACCCCTTTGAAAATGGCTATGACGTTTTTTTCTCGCTAAAATTTAGCGTACGTTTGGAGCATTATTTAACCACCTTCATGACAAACTAGTATGACATGGTTGGTACCACTGGATTCCTAAGGTTTTCTAGTTTCATATGATGCCAGTATCTTTTCTCTAACTTTAAAATTCAGCCTGCTACAACCTCCAAATCGATTGCGTTAATGCATTAAAGAAATTTGCGCCGTTAAATGAATTTGCGTTAATGCGTTATTATCGCGTGAACTTTGACAGCCCTTGTTGTTTTATATCACGATAATGATATATATCACAATATGGTATGTTTTCTGGTGGGTAAAAATAACCACGCGGTAAATCCCATTTTTGTATACTCTTGTGTGAATTAAATACAAATTAAAAGTACTGCGTATTTTCTCATTTAATAAAGAACGTTACTGTAAAATAAGCATAAACAGTTTCAAGTGAATCTATAGAAAAATGTTGTAAAATTGTTGTAAAACCGCAATCTTCAAATGATATTCCCTCAAAATATGTATATTTATTTGTGTATCCCGATATCTCGATATGTGATTTCATCACGATATGATTCCATTGAAAGACGATAACTTATCATATTGAATTATCGCCCAGACCTACATTTAGGTACATTAACTACAAACATGTGACTTGGAGGTTGCTGGTTCAAATTCCTGAACCATTTGTATTGCTGCATTGTGTAACATTTTTGTCAGAAGTGTACTTGTCTCTTTCTTTGTCTACAATCCTTGGTTATTGCCATACCATCCTTTTTTCTCTCAAGCTTTTCTTAGTTGCCATGGAGACTCCTGTCCTTGCTGTACATCTTTCAGTTACTCCCGCTTCTGTGCCAAACTATATTTTCTAATCCAGGAAAGTAGAAACATTTACTGCCTCTCTGTTTAAAGCCATCATTAGTTGTTGTTTTTTTCCTCCGTTGCCGCTGGTAACATCTTTGTTTTGCTGCGTCTCCTCCAAAGAGTCTCTCCGTCATGCTGACACACATTCGCTGGGATTCGTGTCTCTTTTCTGGAGCAAATCCATAACCAACGAACTCCGCGGCCGTGCTGGTGATGACTATAGCCAGTGTTTATGTTTGTATTGATATCGCAGTGATGAGGTACTGCAGGCCGAGCAGCACAGTGTGGGGGATTGTGGGTAATAGATTGTGACAGACTGAAAAGGAAATGGAGAGTTCGAACATCTCCGGCCTCAGACCCAGCTGTGGCTTTTTGGCCTGAGCCTCGTTGATATGCATAGCTTCCTTTAATCATGCAGAATAACTGTTGTTGGTGTGTGTGTGTGTGTGTGCACGAGAGAGAGTGTGTGTGTGTATGTGTGCACTTTATAGGCGATTGCTTTGTGATATCAAAGAAAGTAGGGCGAGTGGAGGTCAGGATATTTGAAAATCCCTCTTTGTCTGCATAATGTGACCTGGTCGGCTCTGCTGCTTTGTCAAAAATAAATTGCTTAGGCTTTGAAAGAGGCCCGACTGAGTTGAAGTCAATTGCATTATCCTCGACAGCCACAAACTTATGAGGAACTGCTTGCCCCCCCCTTCAAAAAAATATATTTTTTTCCGCAGTGGAAAGTGAAAATTAGCTCTTTTTAAACTTGTACAAAGTAGTAAACTTGTGTTTGTTTCTGCCTCCAGCCTCTCCTGGACGCCCTGGCAGACCTTCCAGAGTGGTACGGCGTCAAATCCATGCAGGCAAACTGGATCGGAGAGTGCACCGGATGCTACTTCGATTTCAGACTCAAGGTGAATCTTAGCTCCCTTCACCCTTCACACTTTTTATTCATTCATCATTCTCGCTTCCTTTCAATCTCTCAACCTTTTTTTCTCCACCGAGTGTTTCCCTGTGGCTCTCCCTTCCCAGCCTCGCTTTTTCATCTCTTTCTCCCCGAGCACTGATTGCTTGCTTTATTTCGGATTCCTCTGTTTATTTATGTATTTCTATTGGAAATCATGCACCAAAACATAAAAAATCGCCACTCTTGTTGTTCGCGTTCAGCGGGTGCACCCATCTGCAAGTGGCAATTTACCCAAACACATGATGTCACAGATTACTTTCTATTGAGTTTCCTAAAAGCCGTATTTACAGTTCTTCCCACGTCTGTGGTTTGCGCAAAGAGCCCACTGAGAGCCCCATGAGCACCCTTATTAAACCGTTCTCCTTGAAAATGAATCAGAAAAATGGTTACTCAAGTCAGTCCCTTAATTTAAAAAGTCTTCATATTAATAGAGGAAAGAGCGTTAGAGGAAGTGAGAGTGCTTTTGTGTTTTTTCTGTCTGTCTTTATGCATATGGGAGGGGGTTTCTCTGGCAGAATGCATAATTAAAGTGAAGACCAGGGGTCGTTTTTAATTGAATGGCTGCTTGTCTTATATTACATCATCATACATTGTCACAGGGACACTGGTTTATCTCCCCAGGGGGCTGAAGATATGTATTAGTATCTCTTCTAAAACATGACATATACTAATTACCCCAGAACCCCCTAGAATGAGTGTGTCATCTATAAATAATTATAAGATTAAAGACATTGAGTAGCCTCATTATGGATCAAAAAGCTTGATGTTGCATGTGTTGAATTGAGGCTCCAATAGACTATTTGTTAATCATTTATTCTATGACAAATGCTCTTCCCCGGATCCCACAATTGATGTCTTGAAACAGCAACAAGACTACAACCATGCTAGCAGCTCTGTATGGCTGTATGTTCATGGTTAAATATAGAATTTATTCTCATTCTCTCCATAGACAATACTCAGTATACAGGGGGACCAAGTAAACAATAAAATACAAAGACAGTAAAGTGCAATGAATGAAAGTGCCGTCACACATGGATGTGCTTCATGTCCATTAAAAACAAAAGTTCACTTAGACACAACTGTGCTTTGAGCTAAATGCTAAAAAAAACCCCACTATTGTTCAGATTTATTTTTTCCGTAATAATTTATTGGGAGTAACATCAGGTGTACAGAAACATACGAATAGAGCACAAATGTAAATGATTGTTCCTCCATATTTTGATATGTTTCACCCTCCCAACCCTTGTCCATTGCCGGTGCAAAAAGGATGAAGAACAAAAAACAAAGTTAAATTAAATTTAAACAAAGAAAATATGATGAAAAAAGAAATAAAATAATATAAATAATTAAAAAAAAGTACGCATTGACAGTAATGATAATTATAGGAAGAATCCCAGACTACAGATAAAATAGGCTGATAAAATGTACCATGTACAAATGGACAATTTAACTGTTTAATATGTTTTTCTGATATCAAAGAATATATACGTTTTTTTTCTTGTAAATTCAGAGTTTTTTCTTGAAATATTAGCCACTTCCCCCGGCTCCGTAATGTATTTATTTTTATTTTTTCCACCCACATACGCCGTTGTATAAAATGACTGAAAATGTACCCTGTAAAATGTTTAACATACATGGTAGACATCATATTTTAGAATAAACCACTCTGTGTGACGGCCTTAGGAGCCAGAAGGTCCTCATTAAATCGTCTCCAGTGCAGCTGGACGTCAGAGACGTTCCCACATGCTTCTTCTCTTATCTCCCAGGTGAACGGGGAGGAGACGGGGGAGACCCTGTCAGCCTACTGCTCCTCCCCAGAGACGGTGTTCGGAGCGGCTTACCTAGCCGTCCTGCCCTCCCACAGACTGCTGCACGGCAGCAGCTCAGTCCGCTCGGTCCTGGAGAGAGCCTTTCAGCCAGGCAGAGGTGAGCAGCTCCACACTGATCCCAGTCTGTGTTTAGATTTTTCCTTATCAGCAACTAAATTCATTACTTTTTTCAGGGGTAAGATGGCTTACTCCTCTACACCTGCATGCTGTCAGCACTTGAAAAAAGGTTGTGATCCTTAAATGTGTTCTTTATTGAGTGCCTGATTAACAAAAGTGGTGCTATAGTGAACAAAAATCCATTCTCATATGAAGAGGGAACTACATGTTTTTTGGCGTTTCATTAATACTGTCTACATATATTCCATATGGATGCATGTTTGGGACTTTGCTCATGTAAATATGTTTATTTAACCATAATGCTGTCAAGGTATGGATGTAGTCGCCGCAGTGGACTGAGTATATGTTAATTGAGATTCCCTTGAGGTTTTCTCTGCCTCAGTGGTGAATGATTATAATGAGCTACCAGGGGACGCAGCGCCGCCTCTCTCACACCTCCTCCTGCACTCTGCTCTCTCAGACTCCCTCACAGAGGTCACCGCTCACAACCTGTTCACCGGCCACGAGGTTCCCCTGATCATCTCACACAAGGAGGCGTTTGACGGCTATCTGGATACTGTTATAGGTGAGTTATTGGTGTGTATGTGTGTGGCTGGGTTGTAGCAGGTAAGTAAGAAAGTGATTAGTATTCATCTCTGAGCGGATATTAAAGACAGAGGCTGAATACATGAACAAACAAAAACACTTCACGAGGTCCATTGATGAGGTGAATAATCATCCCTTTTTGATTTTACCTAATTAAATCTGCACCAAACATAAATGAGGAGACGTAAATAAAGATGAGAAGCAGGAGAAGTTTTTAGTGGATTTGATTGCTGCCTTAACACTATAGCATTTTGAAAATGGACACTTTTGCTGTATGTCTTTGCTGTATTGTGGAGGCCATAATGATGTGAAACTAGTGGGTGTTTGTCTTTTAGAGAGTGGAGGTGGAACCCAAGGGATTATTAACGATTAGTCCCATCACAGCGTGCTTAGCGTCACATCAGGGAGGTTTTTTCTCTCAAGAGATCGGTTATGTGTGTGCCCATGTTTTTTTTTACTATGCAACATGATGCATGGTGTACATGGTTTTATGCTGCACCTTTGTCTGACAGGTATCCCAGACTGTAGTGAGGAGGATCGGTCTGTGGCCAGAGCTCTGAATCTGAGGTGGACCACCGTGCTGAAAAGTGACGAAGACGGGATGCAAACTCTGATCAACTCTGATGAGGTCCGTACTGTTGATGATGACCACAGCATTGATAAAATGCAAATGACTCATGATTATTAGCTCTTGTTTTTGTCAATATTCTTCTTCTTCCTAGGAAATCTGACTTTCCATACATGAAAATAAACCAAACTTTGCACAGAGGTCCAGTCCTATGCTAAACTTCCTCAACTGGCTTTGTGGGCTAATAGTCCTGATAGTGGCGGAACAGCAAATGCCTAAAGTTTAAAACTTCTTAACAAATCAGCCGTGCGTGCTACAAATTTGCAACTTTCACCAAATTGTAGGTCCAAGTTTGCAGAAATGTTCAGATGCTTCAAACTGGCAGGAATTCCGAAATCCATCATTCTGTTTTTCTCAAAAACTGGAAAACTAATTAAACATTTCTCCTCCCACATTTTTGGCTCAATTGACACCAAACTTGAATCTTCAGACTGTCCAGCCAGATTTGATTTTCTCTCTATGTTCTCTCTATTTTTGTCTCGAAAACTGAATTTTTGACACTAGTTTGAAATCTGCCTTTACATGCAACTCTATAGTCACTATAGCATAGATACTGACTTTCCCTTGGTGTTTGAGGTTGTGAGTTCGAGGCCCGGTTGAGGTGGAGTGAACATGCTAATGCCTTAAATGTTTAATGATAATGGACCCTCCTGTATTCTTCTTCTTCTTCTTCTTCTTCTTCTTCTTCTTCTTCTTCTTCTTCTTCTTCTTCTTCTTCTTCGACTTCTTCTTCTTCGACTTCTTCAACATTGCCGGCCCCGACTCACAGCTGCACATAGCTATAATTAAACTATGATTTTGCCCCATAAGTCTAGTACATGTTCTCCCTTTTAACCTTTATAGAAAATTGAAAATTGAACGCTCTTTTGTCTTTTTTCTTTCTGTAGTTCTCAGGCTTCTCAAGAGAGCAGGCGTTTGACTCCATTACCCAGAAGGCCAGAGGGCAGAAGATTGGCGGCCACCTTACCAGCTCCAAGCTCAGGGACTGGTTGATATCAAGACAGCGGTACTGGGGCACACCCATCCCCGTGGTGCATTGTGGGTCTTGTGGTCCAGTTGCCGTCCCTGAGGAAGAGTTGCCAGTCACATTACCAAAGATGCCGTCTCTCAAAGGAAAGGGTGCGTCGCCGCTGGAGGCTGCTCATGACTGGGTCAACTGCAAGTGTCCCAGGTGAGAACACTGAGATGTTTTATTTAAATGTTTTATTTTCAACATGGTAAGGTGACAGATGTATCTGACCACAACGCATAGGCATATGCATGCTTATGACAACTGGTCACAAGAATACACTCCTTAATTTTATGGGGTCAAAGGCCAAAAAGATTGTGAACCCCTGACTTAAACAAGTGATTTTGACATGAAGAATTTGAAAAGTCTTGTCAAAGTGAATGTGGGAATCCTTTAAATATCTTTTTATACTTATAACCATTTGCCCAGTAAGCAAACCACCCTGCTGAAGCACCCTTGAGCAAGTCACTGAGCCACCGCCTGTAGCACTGCATCATTAGCAGACCAGTGTGATATTGTAAATAGGATGCAGAAAGGGTGGATGGACATGTTATTTCTTTTTGACACGACACAAGCGATCTGGGAAATGATCCTGTCCATTATGGTGTTTGTGGAGTGAGAATTGAATTATGTGTAAACCCTCTCCGGTGACAAACCTCTCCTCTTTAACTTCCTATATTTCCTCGGGGGACCAGTACCGACTAAATGAGCCCGCTGTCAGCGCAGGCTGAGAGGATTGACAGCTTTACAGGAACACAGAGCATCGAGAGCGAGCCTGTGAATTGTGTGATTAATAATTTTCCTCTGATGGGGTTGTGTAATGAGTGGCATCTGTGACAGGAGCAGCATGAGATGATGATGGAGGGTTACGTAAGCCAGCTGTGCCTCGTGAGACACACACAAATACTGCACATGCAAGCACACACATTAACCTCTTGTACACAGGCGTAATTACACACACACACACACACACACACACACACACACACAGCGAGTCATCTCAGTGAACGTGTTTGAAAAGGTTTGAGAATGCCTACTCAGCCAGCGTCTCCCGAGTCCCTCGCTGACATGGGAATTCCTCTGTGAATGAGACTAATCACCGTCATGGCACCATGTTGATTAAAACAATGGCCCACTCAGTCGCAGATGGCACAAGTCATCAGATTGTGTTCAGTCACTTCCACAAAGCTTCTATAATTCCTCCCCATCAGCAGTGATTGATGGCTATAATCGTCAAGACGGCGTTATCGCCTCTCTTCCCATCTCCCCTCCGTTGTTAAGTGTCTGTGGAAATTTGTTCCCTTCACTCGTCGACCATGTCCAATTAAAGTTTGAGTGGAACACAGTCGAGCAGGGTGGTGAGAGATGGGCGGCAGAAGTGCAGTTTTATTTGTCCTTGAAGAAGTCATTTCCTGGGCGTTCGTCTCGTCTCCGACCCCACTGCGGCGCTGCAAATTGGCCTGCCAACTGAACCCTTGCCTCGGCTTAGCCCGGCCGGGAAGGTGTGCATGCAAGCGTGTGTTGTTCCACGAATTCACAGGTAAAAAAAGAGAGACCACCTAGTTAGCACAGCACACATTCACAGACTCACAGCAGCAGATGGAGGGCTATTTTCCATGGGAGGAGAGCCTTTGTGGAGTGGGCAGCTGCCTCTCTTGCCTCATCTGTTTGAGAGCCTTTTGGCTCTTTCTGGCTCATCCTGCAAACACACACTCACACTTTACACACCCGTACATACAGGTTGCTTCAGATTTAATCACCTACTGTTGATGTTTGGCTCCTTTCATGGCTTAGAGAAGGGCCATCTCCAGAGAGAGTACCTCTGTGTGTTGTCTAGGACTGTGTGTTGGCAATAATCTGGTGATGCGATACGTGTCATGATACCGGGGTAACGATTCAATATATTGCGATACTGTAAGCAAGGCGATATATTAGGATTTTTTTTTTATCTAATTTTAGGAAGATTGTCATAGTATAAAGAACACACCAGAAACACGGCATTTTAGAATAGGCAAAAATAACACATTTGTACTGCATGCTAAAAACTGCATTATCTCACAGTCGGTATGTTTTTCCTTCCCAAAATTTGGCGTAAATTTGGATCGTTATTTAACCTCCTTTGCGACAAGCTAGCATGACATGGTTGGTACCAATAGATTCCTTAGGTTTTATATGCTGCCAGTATCTTCACTCTAAACTCAGATTTTTAAGAGGTTAATTAAAAATCCATAATGTTTTGGAGAATCAATAAAGTATCACAACACTTAATATCACTCATGTGTATTGATATTTTCTTACACCCCTAGTGTTGTCTAATCTGATCCTCAGTAGTCTGACTGTCTGTCAAATGACCACAATCTGGCCTCTGATTGGCCGGTGTGGTGTGAGAGAGGAGGTGGCTTGAGCAGATTATTATTTATTTTTTGTACAAAAGTTTCTATTTTTGTATTCTTTTGTGATTGAAAGTACGGCTGGGTTTTTTATCATATGAAATACCACCTGGCTTCCAAATATTAACCTTGCTACACCTTAGCCTTGTTGCTAGGCAACCTACAGCTCATACCTCATCATCACTGCCTTATTATAGACCAGTATGGTAGGTGGTCGAGGGGTGTGTGCCTCTGTTAGTGAGTGTGATATTAAGACATTTGACTGTGAGATGAATGTTTGTGTGAGTCAGAAAGAGAGAGAGAGACATCCCATAAGGTCCAGGAAACGATACCTGCTCTGTTGCACATAGTAAAGCTCAGAGCTTTGCTTCTGTTTATCTCTCTGGGACACTGATTTTTAACTCTATTGAGACTCATTATAAAGGAAAAGGCAGACAACGCTTTCGCCGTTCCATAAAGTGCTTTAAATCCGAACAAAAAGAAAAGCTCTCTTTTTCCCGTGTCTTTGCAAATGTCTTCTACTCCACTGCGAGAGCGATGTTGGCAGACTCGCTTCACGTACCCAAGTGCTGTTTGGCTTGAATAGAAAGGGGCCACGAGGTGGCATTTCCAACACAAACACATGATCATGTGTTGGGCCTGCCAGCTCGTTCCCTGTTAGCACAGCCTGTTTAGTCAGGGCACAGGAACAGAGCGCTGGTGCCAGTCTGGCTTCAGCTGTGCTTCTCTACAGGGACATGACCCCCCACGTCCAGATGGAGCCAGCTTTATACACACACGCACACAAATCACATAATGTGCCATTTTGCATAGCATACAAACAGAGATAATTCATTTGTTTGCATTTTAATTTGCCTGCCTGATATTGATTGTTGTGCCTCTCTGTCAGATGTAAGGGCCCAGCAAGGAGGGAGACCGACACCATGGACACATTTGTGGACTCCGCCTGGTATTACTTCAGATACACAGACCCTCATAACCCACACAGGTATGAACAGCCCTCCTCCCGAGACTTGCAAATGTAAGCTCTTTATTTTTTGCATCTGTTTTCTAACACTGTGACAGATTTTTAGCACAAATTGCACAGTCTTATTTACACTCTCCTCGTTCAAATGAACATGAAAAGAAAGAGAAAGCTGTTTCTCCAGCAGTGGGCGGATAAGCATATCTGTTTTTAGATATTTAAAAAAATAAATTTGTCTCTATGTAATCTCTGTTACGTCAATAGAAACTTGATGTTCTCTCTTGCCTCACACACACACACACACACACACACACACACGCATTGCACTTCCACGTACACACTTTGGTCTATATGCACCATTTGAAAGTTGTTCTCAAACACATAATTATGCTCACTGTAAGATCACCCACTCTCTCCCACTTATTTGTTTCAAACATGCATATACTGCCTGTGTACACTCACACAGTCACACACACACACACACACACACACACACACACACACACCCTTGCCTGGAACTTGCATTCCCTGCCAATAGAGATTATGGAGCTATGGCTGTCACCTGCTGGGATGGCGGCGATACCCTGAGCTCAACAAAAGAGATTAATTTCCCAGTGCCCTGACCTAGCTGTAAAGCTGCTTTAAAAGGAGGGGCACCGCTCTCCCCATCACTTTTCTTAGCGGGACAGATTATGGCACAACAGAAAAAGCAATTACGCTATTTGTGCATTTCAGTTAGCCCGCTGAGCCTTATGTGCACAAGGGGAAACGATGAAAATAGGAGGCAGAAGATGTTGAAAGTAGCAAGCAAGAGGAAGGAAATAGGAGGAGGGTGTTGTGTGAAAGTGTGTGTGTGTGGTTATGTATTATAGTTCCCCGGCCTGATACCAACAAACAGGCTAAATTATTTTCAGCCTTGTGAGTTCATAACTTTTTTCCCCCGGTTCAATTATCCGCTGACGCCATCAGCCAGAGAGGCAGAGAAGAGTGGAGGAGAGTAATGACTGGTGTGAAATGTGACACACAGAGATAGCAGACTGCCCTGAAAAGCATCATTAGGTGGAATCTCTGCCTCTGCTGACCACCACGCCGGGCAGGCTAACCACATGCAGCTCGAAATCTGAAAGAAACGGCCCAGTCTCAGTTCATCTTTGATGGATTTTTCTCCACAAATACTTGACTGTTAACATGAGAAGCTGAGTTCAGAGGAAGTCTTCTGAGCCGAATTTTAAAACGAATAATAACTTGACCACATTTTTTTCTTTTCGCTGTGAAGCCAGTGAGATAGAGGAAGCTTCAGGATGCTTCTGTTCGCTTCATCCCTGTATACTTGTGTGTCAGATTCAGCCTGCCCCCTAGAGGAAGTGTGTGTGCATGTGTATAAAGCACATAACAACAACGAATGCTATGTAAAAAAATGCATTTCTAAGAACATTTTATAAAGACAAAAGTCTGCTTTGCTACTGTACTATTTGTATTACACTATTGTAATGTATTATTTGTTCATTTCACTCTTTTTTTTATCTTTATCTATTGTGGTGTATTTTGTTATATTTCATTTTCTGGACTTTAATTTGCCTGACTTTATCTGATTATGGTGCTGAAATGTTTAATAAAGATTTGACAGTGTAAAATTCTTTGTAACTTTATTTATATCGCTTTTCAAAACAAAGTTACAAAGAGTTTTACACTGTAAAATCTTTATTAAACATTTTAGCACTATAATCAGATAAAGTCAGGCAAATAAAAGTCCAAAAAATGAAATAGAACAAAATGCACCACAATAGATAAAGATAAAAAAGAGAACAAATAATACATAGTATAACGGTAAAAATAAAACTCCATTAGTAAAAGGTTTATAATCTTAACACCACATAGTGTATATCTAGTAGGGATACAACTAACGATTATTTTCATTTTTGATTAATCTGTTGATTATTTTCTCGATCAGTTGTTTGGTCTATAAAATGTCAGAAAATTGTGAAAAATGTCAATCAGTGTTTCCCAAAGCCCAAGATGACGTCCTCAAATGTCTTGTTTTGTCAACAACTCAAAGATATTCAGTTTACTGTCATAGAGAAGTAAAGAAACCAGAAAATATTCACATTTAAGAAGCTGGAATCAGAGAATTTTGACTTTTGTTTTCTTAAAAAAATACTTATTAATTGATAATCTAAATAGTTAGCGATTCATTTAATAGTTGACAACTAATCGATTAATCATTGCAGCTCTAATATCTAGGTTATCAAAGCTCTTACGTAATCTGTTCTAAACATGTAGTGTCTGTTTCCTGAAAAGAAATAGGTTCTCTGTGAAACAGGAAGTCGTGCATTTGATATTTAGTCGTAGTAGTTGGCACGAGCATTGGTAGTAAGCGCGGATCAATTAGAAAAGAGACAACAACATCTACATAAACTTCATCAACAGAAAATCGAAGGAAGGAAGATGTCACAGTGTTTGACACAGTGTTTTACATTTGATGTCTGGGAAGTGCAGTGCAAAATTAATAAGACTACAGAAATGGCCACTTAAACTAAGCGTCTCCCACATTAAGACGTATTGTTAACATATCTCTTAATACCATAAATTCAGAGACAGCTTCTTCCTCTCCAGGCCTTTTGAGCGTCACCTAGCGGATCACTGGCTACCCGTGGACGTGTACATCGGAGGGAAGGAGCACGCCGTCATGCACTTGTACTACGCTCGCTTCCTCTGTCACTTCTGCAAGGATCAGGGTCTTGTCGCTCACAGGTACAGTACACACAGTGCTCTATCTGCTTTTGCTGTGCACATACGTGTGTGCATGTTAATTAACTCTCTCTTTGTGTCATTCAGGGAGCCTTTTCGGAAGCTGCTGGTTCAGGGTCTGATCAAGGGCCAGACTTTCAAACTGGCGGACAGCGGCCAGTACGTAAAGAGAGAAGAAATAGACTTCACAGGTACACACTACCTGAATCTGCAGGGTGTTTGTCAGTGTGGCACATCTGTAACAGTCGGGAGAGCAGAGGGCTTCCTTTCTTCAAGACAACATTTTGTTTTTTTATCGTAGTATGTAATGTTTTTTTAACGTAGTATGTAGTGACATCAATATCCTACCTCATCCCTTTTGTGCTGCAATCCCTCTCTGTTATGTGATTTATAGATTGTCCTTATTGAGTGACAAGTTAACCTACTCTTGACAAAATTAAAATTACAAGAAATCCTTCGAAGAGACGTAAGAGGTCTCTTACAATTGGCCTCACGCCCAAGGATCTTCAGCTTCTCTCTATTGCTTGGTAACGGGATAATTAGGAGATGCTGATGGCTTTCAGACACTTGATCCTGATGTTATAGACTCAGATTGACTAGGCCTTACATTTTGCTTAAACTTTCTTATGTCTTTTACTAATTATGATGAAACAGGAGCCAGTAGGAAACAATAAAAGTAAAAAAATAAAAACACACAGTGAGATTATAAAATTTGGTTTTATATAAAACGCTTAGAGAGAGTCGTCATTTTGTCTAGCAATATCTGACCCCTAACCTGCCTCTTCTAGATAAGGAGCCGGTGGTGCATGGCGGCGGTGGTCGTGTTGAGGTTACGTGGGAGAAGATGAGCAAGTCTAAACACAACGGTCTGGACCCCCAGGAGGTGGTGCAGCAGTACGGCGTGGACACCGTCCGACTCTACACCCTTTATGCCGCACCACCCGAACAGGACATCCTCTGGAATGTGAAGAGTGAGCAAATTACACCTTATTCATTTATTTATTTATTTATTATTTATTTAAAAAAGGATCCCCATTAGCTGATGCCAATGGCACCAGCTAGTTTTCCTGGGGTCCAAAATCCAGTACATCATATTTATCATATACATACTTTATACAACATCACATTTGTGTTACGCTATGTTCAACTCATATTCACTTTTAACTGCCTTACATTAAAAAAGCGGTCATTAAAATGTTCCAAACATTCATTTAAATCATCTATAATTATTTTTTTTTGCTACAGGATTGACGTATGTAAAGATGGCACGATAAATGATAAATGACTGTCTTTTTTGAGGCATTAGATTTTGGGTGAGGTAACAAGATTTGGCCATCACCTGCTGTTCTAGTGAAATGACTGTGAAAGTCCCTGCATTTAATTTGACTATATAA